>NW_013665738.1:18849-79573 GCF_000517525.1 Limulus polyphemus
CATAGAGAATCCATTTTTCATCACCGGTGACAATTCTGTCCAAAAATGGTTCACGTGCATTACGTTCACACGTTGGAATCGATGATAATTGGAGAGTTCGTGAGGCACCCAAACACCTTCTTTATGGAGTTTTCCCATATTCCTTAGATGTTTACCTATTGTTCATCAGAGACATACAGTTTCAGGGCGATTTCACGAGTGTGTTGCCTTCGGTTAGACTCAAAAGCGTTTTCAGAGCATCAATATCAATTCCAACATGTCGGCCCCTGCCATCACAGTTTTTAAGGTTAACGTCGCCTGAACGAAATTTGCTGGACCATCGTTGATACTTACGAACCTTCAAAACATTTCCACAAACTTCTTTGATATTCTTTGTTGCTACAGAGGCATTGTTTCCCTTCTTGTATTCAAACAGCATTACATGCCGAATGTGTGTCTCGTCGTGTGCCATCACTCTAAGGGATTAGAGTATACTAAACTTTACACATTATATAGGCAACACTAATGTGACGTTTAGGCGGTTCGTTTAACTATTATTGGTGGTTAATGAAAGTGTTCTTGACGGACTAATACAAACAGTATTTCAAGAGATTACTACAACCTTAACAGACTCGTCGTGAAGATCCATAGATGTTATTGTGGAGATGAAATGTAGATCCTTTTATATTCTTTTATATTCAGTCCTAAACACATGCAAACCGCGCAGGAGAGAAAAATTAACAAAAAACTGTATACCAACTGCAGAACAACTGCGAAAGTTTTGAACTTGGAGTATGTAACTGCGACAATAGCTTCCGAAAGACGTAAGGAACATCTTCCCACATCTTCAGTTAGCTTGCCTTGTGTTTGTATGGACTCTCTTCACTGGAGGGCGATTAAGTATTTAAAAATAGAAGTTTCTTTAAGATAGTTAGACTTATCATTCATTATCTTTTTATATATATTTTTTTTTTACAGTTATCACACTAGCAAGTCGGAGTCCTGGATATTTTACAAGAGTGACAGACAACTCTCACTATTTTTACTTTTAATAAAAATGAATTACAAATTAGTAGCCAAGAGATGGCAGTGGGTGCTATTAACTGTCTAGTTACCAAAAAATTATGAAACAAATAAAGAGAAATTTGAAATGTGCAGTTTTTGGTTTGAAATCAATTTTCTTTTTAAATATTACTATGTGGATGTGTTTCTTGCTCTTCAAGTGTAAATCCCACTCCACTAGCAACATATAAAGCACTTCAGATACACCATCAATCCCGCTGCATATCTTTTTAACTACAGAAACATATTTATTCCATCCAATTTCATAATCCTGATCTTCAGCCATGGATACAACGTCACGATCAAATATATTCAAAACAACATATATGGGTTAGAGAGAGGCCGGTTAAACATTCAGCATGCCCTGTATAATGGAAAGAAACCCTTAACTACAAAGTGGACGAATTCGGTATTTGAGGAGAATAAGTTCAATGAGATGAAGAAACGTCACTTAAATATTCAGTTTTGTTTTTCGAGTAAATTTTGAATATGTGTTCGAACGCATTTTATGGAAGCAAAATCAATGTCACTATCTTCTGTGTGACTAATAATGGCTGGAGACGGCTTAAATGGGTAATGAAGAAAAACTTTAATATAAGCTTAACATGACAGCAAATGTACAACGTTTCGACAAGGTTTTGTCATCATCAGGTACCATCTGTGTGACGTTACGAAAGGAAAGGTATCACATACTCTTGTTTTATTTCCTTCTAGCCACGAGTACCATATTGGATATCCAGACATTATTATTGCTATAGAATAATGCTTTTTGATTTAGGCTAGAATTTTGACTTTGTCTTATGCAAAATCGTACTTCTGAGGAAGTCACAGCATTCCGCTCTACCAGTTTGATGTAAAGAAATTTGACTTTCTTACTTTATAAAACTTTCATAAAGAAAACTACACTACCAATTACCTTGATAACATCTTGGTCACTTCAAATAACTTGAAATGATAACTACGTAATAATTAACTACATTCGATCTGTTCAGTGTCCTTAAATTTGCATGTTCTTTTATACGTGGCTACAGCCCATTTCATGGTGGATTCGATAAAGCCTTGTTTGCAGCTAGGGCAAGTAAATTCATATACAATACTTGATGTTTTCAGTGATGATATTCTATCTTAATTATTTAAAAATAATTCTGCAGACAACACCCTAGCTTAAAATATATTTTACATGTGTGTGCGAATACGCTCTATGGAAAAATGTACGCAGCTACTTTTTGGCATACAAATACAATTAGCATTTAGAAATGACAAACACTGATGGTTTTACGAAATTTTGATTGTTCAATTTGTTTGTTTGTAGTTAAGCACAAAGATAATACACAATGGGATATCTGTGTTATCGAAACTCGGTTTCTAGCGTTGTAAGTCTGCAGACCTTCCGTTGTGCCACTGGAGGCTTGTTTGTTCAAATAGTCGCAGGCTATCCAATCTATCAAATAGGCAGAAAAACCATTCTTACGAATCTCTTAGAGTTATCACATGCTTGAGATTTTCTATGCAGGATGAATTAGGATCTTGATCATTTCTTTTAAATAAAACTGATATATAATGCATGCAAAGTTGAAATACAAGACATTATTTTCTTGTTTAAGAATTACCAACCAAGGTGTATGAAAAAATAATTATTGCTTGTGCTCTGTTGTCACAATTACCAACCAAGGTGTATGAAAAAATAATTATTGCTTGTGCTCTGTTGTCACAATTACCAACCAAGGTGTATGAAAAAATAATTATTGCTTGTACTCTATTGTCACTGGCCAGGTGATTAGGGCGCTCGACACGCAATCTGAGGGTCGCGGGTTCGAATCTCCGTCACATCAAACATGCTCGCCCTTTCAGCCGTGGGGGCATTATAATGTGACGGTCAGTCCCACTATTCGTTTGTAAAAGAGTAGCCCAAGAGTTGGCGGTGGGTGGTGTTGACTAACTGCCTTCCCTCTAGTCTACCACTGCTAAATTAAGAACGGCTAGCACAAATAGCTCTCGTGTAGCTTTGCGCGAAATTCAAAACAAACAACCTATTGTAATAATTACTAACTAAGGTGTATCAAAAAAATAACTATTGCTTGTGTCCCTATTGTCACAATTACTAACCAAGGTATGAAACAAAATCATTGCTTGTGCTGTATTGTCAATCAAATACTATAATGATAACTGTCAAGAATTTCTTAACATGATCAGTTTCTATGTTTACTGTTAAACACAAAGCTACACAATGGGCTATCTGTGCTGTGCTCATCACAGTTATTATTTTTTAGCGTTATAAGCCTTCTGCTTTACTGCTGGGCAACTGGAAGGGGGTGGTGGGGGCAACATGGTCAGGACCATTAAAGATGGTAAAAATTTCAACTACATACTTTCTATGGTAAAGTGGTATAAAAGACTGCAAAATTTCTCCGGCGATACTGTTTTCAAAAACACAAATAAATATATTGACTAAAGAAGGACCCAGACTAAAGACCATAACCATACGGTCAATAGTCAATCTGGTCATTATACAAAATATTGTTTTCTCAAGTGGCGAAATTAATTAATTTCAAACTCGGATTTTAAAATATGCTATTAAAGAAATATCAAAATTAGCACAGTAAATTCAATTTTTAAATTTCCAGTTTGACATATTAAAAATTAAAAGCTATGCTTCGAAGTCTATTCATTTTAGTATAAATCTTCAATGAAGTAAGTTAATAAAGTTGTAATGTATTAAGTTCCAATATTTCATTATGTACTGTAGGGAGTCCATAAACAGCATCTGGATGACTTCCTGATGGTCTAATCTCTGAATATTGTGTCGAAGTTAATAAATTAATTTTTAATTATAATAAATATCTCTGTAATTTCGTTTCTCTAGTAGTATTAAGATCTTGATTAAACTTAACACAATTACGTAATCATTTACTATGTTATCTACTCTACTCAAATAATTCACTTTATGGAAATGAAAATACTATTCCTTTTAAAAAAATCGGTTAAAAAACATTATTATTCCTGCTGAGATGTTTTAACGCTGATATTTCCTCTTCTGTTAAATTTTAAAGCTCACATTCCAAATCTTAGTTAATGAAAGAAATTAAAGTTACTTCACAAGTTAATATTGCTAAAACAGTCCCCCTGCTTCCAACAAGATAGGATGTTTACAACGTTTCTTTAAGAACTGTTCATAATTAGAATGAAATCTTCGAATTTTAATTTATTGGGTACAGTAAGTTTAAAATAGCGAGTTGGATCTTCAATTTCATTAAACAAGTAATTTAAATAAATAAAAAATGACGTATCATATTTTTCTATGAATATAGCTTTAAATGTATATCATCTTTAATATTCATTTTCATCAAATGATTGTTTCCTTTATTGTAACAACAAAACCTTATTATTTTGGTTTATTAATTTGCTGTAATAATCTAACAAAAGCTTCTACAGAATGACAAATTAATTATTTGATATTATCTTCCATATTCATATATACGGGTATATAACAGTTATATTTGAAATGTATAGTATTATCTCAATTAATAAAGTTGAAGTATAAAACTTTAAAATTCAAAAATTTTGGAAACGGATATAATTATTTATACTCATTCATAAAATATATATGTAACTTGTTTTTAGAAGATTTTAAGATGCAGTTTTTCTGCCTTCCTAAATAAAAGTAATATAAATTTACCATAACGCGTTATAATAGTATTACAAATGGATTCATTCATTCATTAAAAATCTCGGATAGATGACATTTTTTTATACCAAAAAGAATTAACAACCATATTTTGTAAGGTATTATCAATATTTACCATACAAATTAACTATTAAAATATATAATTTAAAGTTCAAAATTTTTTGTTTCCTTTAAATACCGTCAATATTATTAAAATGTTCATAAACTTCAACCTGATAAAGATTACTTCAGTTATTTAAAACTTTATTTTCATATATTTTATTTCAATTATTAGAAATTATCCTTTATTGGCGAATTTAGTTATTTATTTAGATTTATATCACCTAAAGCATTATTACTGCACGTTACTCAAGTTACGGAACCTTAAGAAAGACAAGATTAAATTTTCATGAATCACACAGAATCTTGAGTTACATATCATAATAAGTTTTTAAAAAGAAAAATGGAAGTTTGAATAAATACGTTATACACTAGTCCTAGTCTAACATGGAATTATCGAGGATAATTTTTGTCAGTGAAATAAGAGATTGTCCCTCGAAATAATACGTCAGATACAAAAAATAACGTACTGTGTAACGAAAATAATTGATCTGATATCGTGACAGAAGCTTCCTCAAAAATGATTCAAAATAAATATTAATCCGCATTTTGTAGGATATAAGGCTGTAAGATGGTGTAGTATCGTCGTCCTCAATCAAAATTTCTTAAAGACTGGATACAACCTAACATGTTTTAGTTAAATTATTTAGAAAATTTGGTTTATTACTTTATACAATCTATGTCACACATGTTTTTATGTATCCATTAATTGTGGAAATATTTGAAAATAATCCAACAAAGTCTTGTTTGTTGGATCACGTGGATATGACAAAACATTGTCGCCATCTATTGAGCTTTAGTGAAAATAACTAAAACTATATTTATCGTAATCCCGCACATCCAGTAAGATGTAATGAAGTAAAACAAAAACCTTCTGTACGGAATAAACATTAAAACAAGTAAATCTCCTAAAATCCATACGTTTTACAAATCTGAAGTTTGATAGAAAGTGGTGGGGGAAAAGACAGCAATAAACTTACGCTTTTAAGATTCGCAGTCGTTTTATTCTCCTTGTTTGTGCTCTTATTTGATTTTTTATAAACAAAAGACAATGTGGCATACTTGACAAACCTAATAAATCGGAAATACACACACCAAACACGTACACATGTGTGTCCAGATCGTTCTACCACAAAGGTAACAATAAAGAATTGTTCATAATATTCAGCCTTTTGAAGGTATTTTACTGTAGTATTAACAACACACATTTCAGACCAATAAACTCGTAGTTCGAACCTTAGATCTCCCGATCGTTATTCGGTACGTTCACCACTAGACCTCCTGGTCGATATTCCGGCACTCATACTACTAGTTCAGATAAGAACCGAAATGCTCCCCAGTGGCACCGTGGTAAGTCCGAAGGCTTACAATGCCAAAACCTGTGTTTCAATACTGGTGGTGAGCACAGCATAGATAGTTCATTGTGTAGCCTTGTGCTTAACTAAAAAACAAACAAAAAAAAACGAAATAAAATATAAAATGAATGAATAACTACAAGTTAAAAAGTTTGCATGTCTACAATGATATATATTGAATATTTTGCGAGTTTTCTTGGAGAAGTCTCACAGAGATATTCTATAGATCTGAAGTGCAACAAGTAATAAAATCATTGAGAGACGTCTATAGGTATTTTTTAATGGAAAGGCTACTATTAAAAAAATTAATAGTAGAGTTGAGAAGATTGATCACATACCTTAATATAATCGGATATGTGGTTCTTGTGTTTAACATCATAATTGGATGTATAGGTCTTTTGTTTATCAACAGCTACCTCTGCAAAAGTTTATTTCAAACTACTGAGAAATCTCTTTCTGAAACAAGATAAAAATGTTTTTTATTTCAATGCAATCACTAGGACATTATATACATATATTCAGTAGATAAATAAATTAGCACGTGAAAGATATAACTACCAAAATACGTGATCCAGTATCAGTAATCCAGTTAGGATTTGGTGGTTTTTATTACTGAATCACAATATACTTATAAAGAGTAACCGATTGTTTTAAAAAAAACATTTTGTATGTTACTGTTGCAAGTAATACAGGTTCAAAGCAGAGGTAAAGATACAGTTACCGATGTATTTACAAAATAGTAAAATTACTAGGCTGTTGAAAGCAATATAAAAGACGACATAGTCACCCTATGCCACTTGAAGCAAGAACGTAACACATCAATTTCGTTGTCAAGAACATTCGTAAAGACAGGAGGGTTCCTTATCTTATCTACCCTACCAGGTATGAAAAGTATTGCGCAAAGCAACTAGGACATAGACTACCCTATTTACCTAGGGGTCAGTGACAGCGTGGACATGGTTTGGGTGTTTTTTTAATAATATGTTTGGCTCAACCATCCTATGTGAAGTTAGTTTGAAAGAAACGTCGCTATAAATAATAAGCATTAATGAGGTATAACTCTCAGAATTTCTTAAGAAAACGCAATAGGAAAATGTCAATTATTCATACATTTGGCTTCTAACTATATTACTATTTATTCACGAAGAATCATAGTACTTCGCTACGTCGAAACTTTTCTCCATCTTCAAAACACACGTGATGGGAAATGGATATTGAACAAAATATTATCTTTTCAAATGGGATAAAACAGAAACAAAATGGATGAGGAAACTCCAGCTTATTTAAACATTGTTTTTCATTCTCTAGACTTTCACCTAAATGACATCACTTCAAAATCTATAAAGCAATAGAGAAACATAGCTGAATTATAATGGCAAAGGTAAGAGAAGACAGTTACTTGCTGGTAGATGGAGAACGATGCGCCTGGATATTATGGTTGTTGATCTTGAGTATGACGTAAAATTAGTTCAAAGAGCAGTTCAAACATCTATTAAAAATACCTATTGAAGTGAACTTAGTGAATGTAGATACACCCCTGTTTAGATATGTCAATAAAAATGCATTCAATAGATGCTGGAAAAAGAAATTCTTACAATTTCAAACATTACAAAATAAATTTGTGGTAGTCAATTAAAAGTAGAAAAATAATTCTTTTCGAATTCCATATCTTGATTTTGATGCTATTCGTTGCTCACGTTTCTTTATGAAACTTTATTTATTTGAGCTGAAAAACAATACCAGGATATTCTAAATAACCTACACTATTGGCATTTAACCTTACCCACAATGGCGAGAAAATGTACCTATACAAAATACCATGGGTATGTTTACCTATGCAGCATTTGAATCAGTTTTAGAAATTTATCATTACAGATTTATTTTTAGAATCTTTTGAAAATTATTGAATTTTATATCAATATAAATATACATAAATGATTTCCAAATCAAGCAAAGAAACAAATTTATGTCATTAATTTGGATCCGACTCATTGGTCATTGGTTTTGTGTCAACGGATAGAATTAGAGGTTATTTTGGGTGCCGCGTGATCTCTTGATAAAAGGATTCATCCTTAGGAATAGTGGAATATGGACATAGAATAATATTACAAAAACCTTACTCATCAGTATGAGTGGACAATATTATTATTGTTATTGATACCGTCAAGTATTAGAAAGAGAAGTGTTATGGAAACAGAATTTATTATTTTGTTTCAAATCTTTTTATGGGAACGTGCCTTCTATAAATGTGTTTTATTGATCTTAAGGCAAAAAGAAAATTTGGTATTTTTTGAGAAATTTATTGTTCATAGTAACTGAAAACTTAATACTTTTGAAACAAATGTTTTGTTATTTAACAATTCCGAAGGTTTTTCTTTTACTTTTTTGCATGATTATAATAATCAAACGTCAAAAAACATATATCTTGAATACATTTATCCCTGAAGCATCACTAAAACCAAAAACTCACTGCCCGTTCGACTTGCAATCTGCAGGTCGCATGTTCGAATCCCCGTCCCAGCAAGCATGCCCGCCCTTACAGTTCTGAGGGGGGGGGGGCATTATAATGTGAAAGTCAATCCAACTATTCGTCTGTAAAATAGTAGCCAAAGAGTTAGCGGCGGGTGGTGATGACTATTGCCTTTCCTATAGTCTTTCACTGCTCAATTAGGGACGGCTAGCACAGATAGCCCTCGTGTTGTTTTGCGCGAAATTCAAACCAAACCACAACTCACTAAGAAGAGGACAAACTGCACCTGACCCTTCCAGCTCTTCAAGACGGTCCTAAAGCCCGATGCCGACAGGAGAATTTGACCTAGTTATGTTTAAAACCTGCTTAAACTAAAAGTAGCATATGCATTTTTACAATAATTGAAAATCTCAACTGTGTGATTCACAATGTGTCTGGCTTATTTGATGACACACTGTATTATCGAACAGTTTAGTACTATGATTTTGAAACCAGACAAATTGAGTTCTACTGTTAGGTGAATAAGTAATAATAAGTGAATATTTTTTAAGTTGAGACAATTTTGGGCAACATTTCTACTTTCGGCCGACATATTCCAAACACACATATAGGAAAACCTAAAACAAACAAACTTGCTATAGTTAGTAAAAGAAATATTATATAAATGCTGAGAAACATATATGTTAATATTTCACCAACTGGTTCGCTTGCAGGTGTATCACGTGATTTACCGAAACTTCTTAATCAGGGTGACAGGTTATTTATTACTACTGTAAAAACTTTTTATCAAGAGTCTTTCTCGACTGTCAGTTATTTCGCCACCTTTTTTGTTATTATTTACCTATATACCATTTGAAAACGCATTTCAACTTAATACTTATACGTTTTATATAGAAAATGGTGTTATAATATGGATTCATGAATATGTTTTTATTAAATTAATGGTAAGTTTGTTTGTTTGAAGTTAAGCACAAAGCTACACAATGGGCTATCTGTATCGAAACCCGGTTTCTAGCGTTGTAAGTCCGCAGACATGCTGCTGTGCTACAACTAAAAAGTTGTATTTTATATTTAAAGGAACTAGTAATGATCAAATTTGTGGCTTCTATATAAGTTGTACACTATTTTTTTTGTTTTAGTTAATTTTATCTTTGCGTTATTGAAAATAAAATTATCTTAAGTATTATCTTCGTTTTTTTAAATTTTGTATGTTTTTTATTGCTGTAAGAAGCAATTTTTGAGTGGTCAGGCCATTGT
Organism: Limulus polyphemus; assembly: GCF_000517525.1. NCBI lineage: Eukaryota > Metazoa > Arthropoda > Merostomata > Xiphosura > Limulidae > Limulus > Limulus polyphemus. Next base: position 28,757 of record NW_013665738.1, read on the forward strand.
TACATTGGCATTTGTAGGGGGGTCTGGCGGCATGCTCCCACAGAAAATGTTCGAAAATTTAATGCTATGAGATTGAATCTTGAGCCATTTTAACTACACATACTGCATACATACAACGTAATGTGTTGAATTCAAAGAAGCAAGTTTCAATGCATAAATTGGAGCTATACATGCCATGAAAAAGTGGTCAGGCCATGGCCTGACTGGCCTTACCGCTTCCTATGGCCCTGGTATATGATAGTGATAAGTTAATCTATAAACCACCAGAACATGTCAGTAGGTTTATAATCTATCTAATTGATAAATACACATACCAACACTAGATTTACTGCAGGATGTCTGAAAGAGTCAAAATTGTCTCTCTTAAATCGATTGGTTCATAAAATAAACAACTATTTCCTATAGCACACCTACCTTATCTTCAGTACTTATCTCAAGTGAACTGATCAAAGTTTGGGCTTTTTTCATGAAGATCACTAAACTAGTTTCACCGTATAATAAACGCCAGTTGTATCTGCGATGGTCGTCTTACCAAACTTATTAATCAAAGGACCATTCCTAAATCATGGATTTCTAAGTAAGCGAAATCAAACTAATTAGTTGTTTCTACTCTCTATCATGGCTTGAATATACAGACAAATGAATTCTTAGAACAACCAATCTACTGATTTTCTAATACGTATTTGGATCGAAATCCAAATTGTTTGTTTGTTTTTTTGTTAAGCACAAAGCTTTATAATGAGCTATCTGCACTCTTTCTAACGCTGGTATCGAAACCCGATATTTAGGGTTATAATTACCGCTGAGCCACCGGAGGGGAAAAAAACCTAAATACGTGAGATACGTAGAATTTTTAGCCGCGGATGAGCGGCTCACAGAACGGCTCTGAGTTTGTTTGTTTTTTGTTTTGTTTTTTCAAGTACAAACTTTTAGCTCGTAGCTCCGTCAACTCTTGACCGATTTGAGATCTAATTACAGTTTTTCGACTCAAAAGATCCAACCCTTTCGACTGATGTATTTGACTACGCCCAAGGTCTCATAGATTAATTTATTCTAATTCTACGTAAAATAATTTCAATTTGAGGGTAGGCTGGTAGAGATCCTGATGAGTAGTAAAATCGAATCGGGTGTCCCATGCTTGGTATTGCTGGCGCACAAAAATATAGCTAATAAATAGTTAAGGTATCATACATTAATCTACTCTAACCCTGCCTAAACGAATTTCAAGTGCCGCGGCTATTGAGGTTACCCTCTTGTTTTTTCCCCCAATTTATTAAAATGGTGATTTTTTAAAGATCACCTTCGGTAACCAAGTCGTTTTAGTAACCGTATTAATAAAAACCAAAGAAACCTCAGTTTTATTATTCTACTTATTGTCGATTATCTATTCAATTGCAGAATGTTTGTCTTTTCAATCAGAATATCTTAAACTATAAGAATTCTGACCTGTGTTTTTCAAGTTTATGAGAGAAACTAGCCTTGGAAAGTACATTTTGGTGATTGCACTGTTTCATAAGTTTAAGAGAGAAGCTAGCCTTGAAAAGTACAACCTAGTAATTGAACCTACTATTGGTTCTGTTTAGGGAACTAATTGGTTTGTTTCGGATATTTGCGCAAAGCTACAAAGGACTATATGCACAGCTAGTCAATGGCTCCCTCCCCCAACTTTTGGGCAACTCTCACCGAATATTGGGTTTTGACTGTCACGCTTGTAACTCAGCCCCAGAATAAGAAGCGCATTTTTGAGGCAAAGACCGCGATTCAAGGACTCTTAAATCCATAGTTTAGCAAGCTGAAAAATCAGGACACAACCTAGCCCATGAAATAAAGAGTCTAGAAATCCTGTTATTTTAATAACATGCTTTTGGTAGATTATTTATATAAATTGTTTAGAATCGATCATTTGTATCCTTCTTTAGCTAGATATTCACTTTTTTCGTATAATTATTTGTTTAAAGTGAACAACCAGCTAGATGAACTTTATTCTGGAATAAGAAAAAACATTATTACTATTATTACAGTGCTTCATACAGAAACTTTTAAACATTTTTACAATACTGTTTTAGCATGACAAAAACTCTTCATTTATTTATTCATTTTAACTTCCAGTACATGCTAGTTATATATATTTAAAGGGAGAAATACAAAATAAGAGGACTCCTTTTTTATTCCCCCAATGGGTGGGCGGTAATTTGAGGGTCTTGCGACGCTAAAATCCAAGGTTCGATTCCCTGAGGTGGACAGAGTGCAAATAGCCTATTATGTAGCTTTGCGCTTAAAACACAAAACAAGCTAACAATCCTATTCCAATAAAATGACTATTTTTGAATATTAAAATTTCAAGCACGTAAATCAAAACTGAGTGGTTTAACTTTGTATTAGCTAGCAATAATAGGACACGTTCAATGCTAGTTCTTTAAATAAGTACAAAAACTTACTGAATACGTTATATATCGTGAGTCTTTACATTTCAACGTAGGTTTTGCCAGATGTATAAAAGGTATCTAATAAGCCATTTCTTGAAAACTGAATATTTGTTTTTTACCTAAGACCTTCTGTTGAATAGCAGAGACTTTGACTTGCATATTCAAAAAGATAAAGAAAAGGATTTTCAGTTATTTTTATAGTGAATCTCGTCAGTTTAACTACAGAGCGGACAAAAATATTTAAATTTCAGTTTCACTTCTCTGAGCAACAAAAAAATCACAAAGGTTAATAGGAGATGTCTGCAGATGGCATAACATGAATTGCTGTAAGTTCTTGGATTTAAGGAACTGGTATATTGACTTGGGCATGTGTCTAGATGCTGTATTAGTATCAGGTTTGTACAAGATGTTTCCCCATTGTGTAGGAATGTCAGTACGTTAGCTAGATGGTGTATTGACTTGGACGTGTGGTTGTATTCTTTGTCTTGACGGAACCTCATTAGTACCAAATCTGTAAAAGATATTACCTCGTGGTGTAACGATGTCAGTTAGATGGTGTATCGGAGAGTGCGCTAGCACTTTCTATACAGTGATAGCACGAACGCCCGTATTAAAATAATGCAAAATTCTTCTGGATTTTCTTATCTATAGATTATCAGAAACTAGATATGAAGAGTTCCCTGGCATAGTCACTCTATCTCCGATGTATATGCCACTTTTCAGCTATCCAGAGCGTCCTAAAGTCAAAAACAGGCTAATAGCCAAAGCCAATATTTCTTATTTTCTTTCTTCATCATCTTTCTTCACGATCTTTAACTACCTATTTTATTGTTATTCAATGCAAAATTTATAGAGCTTTATAATACACTCTATAATCTAGTAACCCACGTACGCCATCCTATAAAAAGTAAACAAACGAGTATTAAGAAAAAAAAATTCGCTAAATAAACATGCTATGTAGGGCTAGCTGCTGAACTCGAAAAAACGAACCAAACAAGATAGAGATAGAAGTGGACATATCACTTGATCCGACTAATGATCACATAGCAGACTAATCCATCTCAATGTTACATGGACCTATGTGTGTCCATGGTGGGGAAAAAGTTGAACAGAGTTCTACAACTTCCATTGTCACACATCGAACACTACTCATAACGCTGCCGAAAGTTTGTCTTCCATTCGGTTATATGCATTTGGAAAAAGCTTGAAAATATGGTTCTTGTGTCGCTTTTGTAAACTTAAATACATGTAAATTATATTGTTTACAACCCCAAGAGTCTCAAACTTTAGTTAAAATTGGCTGCTATGTTTTTTGGACTACTTCTGTGAAAAACTGCTAAACTTTCGTCACTACCTCCATGTAGTATACGACTTATAACTAGTCGTAACGTAACCTATCCTCCTTACGCTTATTATACAAACACGCCTTTCCTATACCGATACGGTTAAACACTATAGTCAAAACATAGAAATTTAGCGATCTACTTGATTTTATAATTGCAGAATAAGAGAACTTCGACAGGAATTGGTGAATTTTAGACTTTATCTGTAGTTTCAAATTGCCACACTTCAATTGAATAGCAAAGAGAGTAAGGGCTTTCAATGTAATTTAAAAACTGATTTATGAATTGAAAATGAAATAGTCGTAGACAAACAGCAAGCCTCTTCTATACTATCGACAATGTGGCAACTTAATTTTACAGATACATTTACTAAAAGACGTTTAAACAAGTATATAGGGTAATTTTGTGTATGTGTGTGTATTGTAGCTATAAGTGTCAGACCACACTATATGAATATTCACTGGAAGTTCTGTCATCGTATATTGCTTCCAGGTATAACTTAAATTTGACATTCCGCTTTTAATGGTAATACAATAGAGTTGTCGCTGGCATCATGACATTTAATTTAATAACCTGATTCATATTTTACCTTTACTGTAGATGCTAATAATAAGAATATTTATTTAAGCAATTATTAATTACTACAGTTAAAATAAAATTCAATAATCTGATTTAAACAACATTGGATTTGGTTAGTTGTGGAGATTTTATGGCGCAAGGCACCAGGTGTGATTTCGGCTGCCAGAGATATCGGTAATATTCTCAGTGGACCAGTTGTTCATCGAAAAAAACTGTTTTTTTTAAATGCTGTCTAAATCGTACTCAGTAGAATGCCCAATTTCCTATTAAAGGTTTATATCAGGATGTAGATGTAGCGCGGATTAACAGGTAAACACATTATTCTTTTATAATTATTTTTGTGTCAATTAGTTTCAATTCATGCAATTTTGTGGTCAGTATTTCTGAACACAGAAAAAATGGAAAAAAATTTAAAATGGATCAGAAGCGTAAAACAACGAATAAAGAAGCATAAATTTTTGCAAGTTAATAGACTTGTTCAGAACAAGTCGTACATTGGTAGTAGACATAACAAGTCCACACCAGTGACGGAGGTTACTGGGTCCATGGTATGGCATTATCATACAAATTACTTTGTCCGAACTGAAATATGTGCTAGTTTTAGTGATAGTAAATGTCTTAATGAAAGGGAATCTCTGCAGCATGAGTATAAAAGAGCATAAATAATGAACGTTATACTTTCCTTGAATATCATCCTAATCAACCAAATTGTTTTCATTAACCCACTAAAAAAGTAAAACTATAAGATGAGACCGCTCATCAATAGTTAACTTACAATGAAGAAAACGTGGCTCTGTTCTGTTCATTATGCCTCCAGTGGAGCAGAGATTCCAAGTGAAGTGCATTTGCAGATGGGATGAAGGACTGGAAACATGTGACTAACGAATTGAAAAGCATAAATGGAGCAAACTTTACACTCCAAATAAAGAATGCCATATATTTAAATCTCGCAGTATTTACACTGAAAGTTTTATTTTTACAGCACTAGTCTCTGCAAAAAGACTAAATAAAGAAAACATAACAGATCATAGAACATGTTATTGAAATTGTGAAAATACTGTGGTATGCAGACATACCATCTACAGTGGTACAGCTTGTTACATTATTGCACGTGGTCCAAGACATCTAATATTATCTTGTTCTAGCCACATTAACTCTCAGAATTTTATTTTATTACAAGTTACAGCTTTGACATTAAAAAGATTACGTTTTAGAACAGGTATGACGTTTCGATCATTGGTGCGATCATTTTCAAGTACACAAGTTATTTAGTTATATAACATCTTCAGCCTGAAAGGATATTTTAGTATATTTGGATTATAAACTACTTAGAACTGGAATATCCTTTGCTGGCCGAAGTATAATATCAACTGAATTTGATAGTTGGCCAATGTTGTCAGGGAAAAGAGGTCACGAGCTGACGCTGTCTTTTCTACAAAGAAAGTAAGAATAGGTTCGAAATTCTCATAATTTCCTTGTATCAGTTTTCGCTCCCAGTTTTGAAGAAATATGATTCATTGAAGTTAGTTCAGCATTTTAGTATCAATGTGATCCACTCGCGGGAAGGAAAACTTCAAGATTAACGGTTGCATAACTTGGAGTGAGGATTTTTCGTTGTCACACGTGGGTACACACTCTGTTTCTGTGTTGCAATAAATAATGGTTTCATTAATCTTTTTATATGACCAAATTCTCTTACTTCCACTATTTTCGCAATAACTCCAAAAACTCTGTTGGATACTTTACTCTGACGTTCATTTAAATCACTGGGTGAGCTTGCAGTTATTTGCAGGTATTTCTATCAAAGAAACTTGTCAGGAAATCAGTATGATCTGAAAATACCACAAGTAAGATAGAAAGAAGAAATGTTAGTGCTGTAACACCTAGGATTTATTGTGAGATTTTTCTGAGAGTGAGACAAGCACATACAAATCCCAACATAATCTCTTACAGAGTTTTAAGTAGCGCTTCAATGAAGAAAATTACTTTTGCTGATGCTGTAAAGGTATAACTATTGGTCAGCCTGCAATTGTTAACTTAGGATGACCTGCTTGCATTTGGTACGCCCAAAACAATGGAGCAGGCAATGATTGAGGTCTGCCAGGGTAGATTGGCGACTGGTGAGTTTGTGAATGCATGTGGATAACTCCCACTACATTGTCAGCCAGAGCACAATATCCACAGCTCTGGTCATAACCACCAATGCATAGTGGACAGATGCTGGATGTGCCACTGGCAAAATACTTCTTCCAGCTGTAACTGTCACAACAGCAGACACTCATGGATCAAAATCATGAAAAAGGAGATAGTGACCCTCTGGCTGGACAGTAAGTATCCCATCTATCGTCAAAAACCGTGTAACCAAGCAGAGCTGAATATTGGAGTGTGGGAATAATTTGCCATCCTGCTACCCTAAACAAGGAATCTCCTCATCCATCAGTGATATTTAGACAAGCTTTGGCAGAGAACCTGATAGGGGAGGTTTTGGCAAGCAAAACAGGCTCCTGTGAATGAGGCCAAACAGATCAAACTCTTGACTTTCAAAGGTGTAGTGATAGAAGGTCTGAACCAGTTCCTAAAATGTTTCAAGCAAGTCACAGCCTGGAATGGATGGACTCATAATCAGGCTGTCTAATGCCTGATTTCGAATTTAGATGATCCAGCATTCAATGGCATCAATCACCTGCACAATACGCAACATAATCATCAATGTGACACATCACTGACCTGGTCCTATGAAAAATGGAACAATATAGAAGGCTGAGTTTAAGGTTCGAAAGAAAGCTATGAACAAGAGAATGACCAACAATGTAGATTATTTGTGCCATTTGCACAGGAAGACATACCTGGCAATGGCCTCTGCAGATCAGGAGAATATATTGATAAATGAGTTCATTGAAAGACTACCCACTGAACTTATGCATCAACACATATGGTTGAGAAATATTTTCACTCTTTCTGAAGCTGTGACCATCACATAATTCCAAGCCAACCATTGAAGAAGAGAAAACTTGCAGTGGCAGCTACAAAAATGATTTTATCAATGAAAGGTGTAAAGCAAGTACCTCCACCATTGTGAGATAAACGCAGTTGAGGGGGTGCTTCCACAAGAAAGAAATGTGAGGCAACTACACTGGCCTGCAGTGTATGGGCAGGGACATGCGGGCCCTCCAACAGGTTAAATACTGCCACAGATCCCACCAACACAATACTCTCCACTGTTACAAAAGATACCTCCACCTTGATTCCGTCCAAGGAAAGAAGAGACGAGAGTCTGCTTTGCTTATTGAGCATTAGCAGAGGAACTGTCCATATCTTATGGCACCATAAGGATACTGGGCACTGGGCACTCTTCAGGCTCATGCAAACCTGTAACCTTAGTACTTTTCTCAGGCACAATAGACACACAGATACAGATATGACCCATCAGATAAGCAGGTCCGAGATAACCACTGATGAGTGGTGGATGCTGTGATTAATGCCCTGGAAAACTCACGATTTATCTTGCCACATTGTGAGACCATGCCCGTCCATGAAATGTCTTGACCCTCGACACCATGTTAGAGTTACAAATGACTGTGTGGGCCTTAACAATGATCAATCTTAAGATTTATGACTCTACTGAAAGGTGGATGTCGAAGCTAATGCTTCAGGAGCTCTGGGAAGAGCAAATGAAGGATCCAGATCTAACAATTTTAAACCCACCTGATGCAACTTGTGGAATGAAGCATGGATGTAGGCAACTTATGTCACATGTATGATCTGTTTGAAGTGCAAGAAGGTATGCTATACCATTGTTACCAACCAACAAGAAGTAGTTCTCAACCTGTTACCAGAGTTCTGAAGCATAAATTCTCCAGATTTTGCATAACACAAAAAGTTGAAAACACCATCATTGGATATTAGCACAAGTTCATGTAACACGAAATCTATCGCTGGAGTGAGCACTGTACAAGACAGGACAAACTTTAACGACGAATTGCCATTCTTTTTTACAGGGATATAATAGCCCTGGATATCACTGATCCACTATCAGAAACTCCAAGGGATACTTACCTACATAATCATTGTTAATGATTACTTCAAACAGTGGGCTAAAGCATATCCATTGACTAACATTTTAAGCAAATTGTAACAAATTCATTAACTGAGAACTGCATAATGTGGCTCGGAGAACCAGAAGAAATCTACATGTATCAGGAAGCTAATTTCAACAGCACACTGTTCGATCTGTTGTGTAAGGTATCAGGTGTAGTGAAAACTCATACTTCCTATCGCCCTCAGTCTGGTGGTTTGGTAGAACAGGCAGTACAAACCAAGAAGGTGCTGGCAAAGTTTGCTAAACCACACGGGACTGACTAGGACAAACATTTGTCATATGTAAAAATGGCATATAGAGCAATGGAAGAGGGATCCTCAGCCTATTTGTCGTGTTTTGTCAAAAAATATCATTTCCTGTTGATTTCATTCATAGTCTTCCACCGAAGGAAAAGTCCCTTGGTTGCCCCAAGAGTACATAGAGTGGTTGGGGTATGCAACCACAAATGTACATAAATTTGCCCAATAGCAATTAAGGAAAGCAGCACAACAACAAAAGAAGTGCTATAATTGGACAGTAAAAGAGTGGACATTCACACATAGAAGCACATGGAGCACGTCAATAACCTGTGTCTGTACATCACAGATGAGACATTAATAGACTGGCTTGACCATGGGACTAGAGAAGAAATCAATGAGTTAGTGGAAGAAGAGGATACCATTCTGAGCCAAGATGAATCTACCTTATGAGAGAGAAGGGGTAGACAACACTTATCTTGCTGTTCATGTAGAGTTAGACAAAAATTAAATGATGGGTTGGTAGAAACGAAGCAGCAGAGAGTTCCAATTGTTGAACGAGATGAGTGTGTCGACTTCCAGATTACTACGGATGAGATCATTCATTTTTATATGAGTGAATCTACTGATACAAAATTTTATTAGATGTTTTGAGAAATTGCCCTGAAAAGAAACTAGAAAATATGCCGAGTGTTATGGAGACACTGTGAAATATATCAGATAGAGCTCACTGGATCCTACACTGATTTTCATGATGGAGATGCCAGATCAAGTGTTGACAGTGTAGTCTAACCTTCTCTGAGAATGTTGAAGTATAGTAGTGAAAGCGCGAATTTTATTCTTGGTAAAAAGAGAATTTATTGTTCAAAACGGTTTGACTTTTAAAAATTTTAACCATTATTATTCATTTCATGAAGTTTTATGGCTCCTGCATTGAACTATCGTCGTTACCGAGTGTAACTTTGGCAAGTACCATGGATGTTACTGGAATTGACCATGTGGTGGCTGGAGGCACACTGTGAAAACTAAGACTATGACACTAAGTGTAGTTGTGGCATGTGTATAAATAGACATATACAAATAAACATTAATGTACAGTGATGCATGCGTGTTGGAAACATCAACTGAGCCTTTGATAAATAACTCGCAGCAAAATGAAGCAGCCACACAGAGAGAATGGTAATAAAAGATAATAAAGAGAGATGAAGAAATTATGAATGCGAGATGAGCTGTGATTGAATAACCTAGGAGGCATTATTGAAAACTACAGTGTACCTGTAATTTTCATTAGTGCTGGGAGTATGTTCTAATTTCAACACTGGAGTATTCGACAGGTCAATGAATTTTTTAATGAAAGAGGGAAATAGAAGTTAAAGCTTACACTATAGCAGGAAGAGGAAACACAATTTGACTAATGTTTCCGGAACACTGTTGGTTCTGTAGTTCTAGCAGTTTTATCTGACATTTCTCTAGCATGGTGTAGAGGTATTTTAATTTGTGTTAAATTAAAAATATATATATATTTTATTTGAATTATATTTAATGCATGAACTTCACAAACAATGAGTCGTATTTTATAACAAGTACATAACATATGGCATACCCATTTCTTTTATTTGGTTATGAAAGGAATATTCTCAATCAGGCAGATTGAGATATTTTTAATAAACAAGCATTTCAACCTTATGATTTCTTAACATTGTTTCGTTACAAATACAGTTTTGATATGTTGGCTGTAAATGTAATATGGGAAGATCAAATTAATTTCCCACGTGTTGAAGCCTTGTAATTTAAATCCATACCTGTTACACCATTTGTAAATGGAAGAAGTCCCTAAGAGAAGACAGTGGAAATTTTGCAAAAGCTAATGGAAAAGGTGGAGGCATCATACCTGATTTGAGTCAGCTTGACATTGTAGAATCCACGTTGCCTCGATCCTCATTCCCTTCTATTGGACCTGGGTGCTGTCTGTATGACAACTGGGTGATAAGTCAAGGAAATTGTTGTATTGAAGAGTATGGTGTATGAGTGCCAACTGTCCAGTGGGAACAGTACTGGACATTATCACTAGAAGTAGTTGACTGATTGGGAATGTAAGGAATTTAGGGTATTGGGAAGTCATCTTATTCCTTGGACACGTTATATGGGCAAGGTTGGGCATGGGTACACATTAAATTTATAGATGTGTCTTTTGACCAGTAATTCCTTCAAGGTTGCAACTGGACATTATGACCTCCTTTGGGCCAATTAGAACCTGGTCAAACTTACATTTGGACTTTGACATTTGGGTATTTAAATTTGAATTTTGGCACTGATTCCTGATTTCCTATTGATTCACTAGATTGCAAGTCAGGGCCTGGTGATTCTGAATTTTTCTTTTATTTGCACTCAACATGATCCAGAAATTGTTAATGTATGAAACTGCCAAGCTCTTTGGAGAAGCTGATGAGAAGTTTGAAGAAGTTGCAAAAGCTAACATCACAGACCTCATATTGTTGAACGCCATGGTCGAGCCCATGGACAAAGATACATTGCTGATTGACGCATCAGACATAGTAGTGCTCGCAGAATTTGTGGTCGGGTTAGCCCGACAATCCCATACCAACCAGGACAGAGCAATGACCAATAAGGACAAGTGCACCCGTGAAGGAGACATTAGCAGTTCAAAAACTGTCTTTAAACCAACCACTAGCCTTCATTGGTGCCACTGACTGCAGCCTGAGAAAGGTGAAGAGATGGGCCGAGGAGCAAAGGGTGACGTGTCCCATTGGTGGGTGTGTCATGACTACATAGCACCACCAAATGCATTCATATGTACAAGGGGAACAATACATCCCTAAGCAAAAACATATGTTCCCAGAGCTACGTGCACCTCGAGAGGCACCCAAATCAGGGTAAATCAGGGTGAAATAAGGAACATGGGCCAGGTGGGAAATAAGTCCATCATGTCAACCACCAGTGGGGGAGCATCAGTCTTGATAGAAGAGCACATGGATGAATGCTGTATTGACTTGTGAGAGGAAACTAACTATGAAACTATGGAATCCTATCTGCAAGGTCAAGTGGAACCCCCTAAAAGACTGCCAAACTTTATCAGACACTGCCTGATGCTAAAGCTTATCCTGGTGTTGAAATGGCTTGGACTATCTATAATACAAACGGTTTGTTTGTTTGAAGTTAAGCACAAAGCTACACAATGTACTATCTGTGCTCTGTTCACCACGGGTATCGAAACACGGTTTCTAGCGTTTTAAGTCCACAGACATACCGCTGTGCCACTGGAGGGCATAATAGAAAAGATGAAGAGTGAGGTGGAGGGCAATCCCTCTTACATGGTATGAGGAGGAGGAGCAGTGCCTATGAATTAAGTTAGTTGACACAGAGAGAGCTCTAACTAAGACTCAGGAGGACTTCAAAAGTTGGAAGTGGTCTGATGCAAAACCACCACGACCAAGGAGAGTCTGTTGTCAAGATTACAATGAGTGGAAGCAATGGCTCACCACCCTTGGAGAGAGTCTGGAATTAATGTGAATTGTTTAAGTATAGTTTACCTTAATTTTGTGTTTTCATGCCTTTTTTATTGAATTTAATTTGAAGTTGCCACCTAAGGGGTTAGGTTTGTTTTATGTCGATTTATTTTTTTCTTTTTATTATTTATCTTGTTTCCAGTTTATAATTCCAAGTCGATTTATAATTCTAATTAAATAACTTATTTTTATTTTGTAATTAGTTTTCATTTTGTCTATTTAGTTTTGTAATTATTTTTCGCTTGTGAAATCTTTCCTATCCCGAATTGGGCATTGTAGCTCTGCATTTTATTTGTTCCTTTCATTGTTCTTCTTAGTTTTAGTTGTTGTCAGTGTAAGCACATACTCACATTGTTATTATATTTTTTCTCTAAAATTATTGTCAAAGATTTTTCTATGCTTATGTTATATGTAGTTCAATGCTTACTTTTTATGTACTTATCATTCATAAAAGGTGTCATATAGAATTCATTGTTTTCTTTGATATGCTGTTGTTGTTAAAGGGTATATTATGTAACGTAATGTTAAAGGTGTTTTATGTGTTTTCCATTACCTAGAGGATTATATTGTTTTTCTTTAAAAATGCCATGAATTTAGGGAAAGAATTACAGAATTTTGATTTTTGACATGGAACTGGTTAACTCTTTTCATTAAAGAGAAGATAGTGTTTCATCTTAAATGTATTAAGAGGTTGTGTCTGTACTAATGTATTAGTTCGGGTAAATTATGCTAAATAATTTCATTATTGCAATAGGTTGATTGTGATTGATTGCTAAAATCCATTTAGCTTTTTGATTATCGGCCTGTGGACAGGCATGAGAGAGAGAGAAATGGATGCCTTCTACCATATATAGTGGTGTATATATTACAATTATTGATTATTTAGTTTCCGTACTGTCTGATAGCAACATGTGGTCCAACTGGTCTAATATTATCTTGTTCTATCCATCTTAACGTTTTGTTAAGATCTGCCCGGAATGATATTTTAGTGCATTTTGACCCTGGATTTAACCTATTTAGATCTGGAATATTTTTTGCTGACGTCAACTGTATCTGATAGCTGACCAATGCTGTCAGGAAAAGAGGTCACAAGGTGATGTTGTCTGATGGGCAAAGAAAGCAAACTAACATTTGAAATCCAGATATTTCCTTTGTATCAGTTTTTTGCTCTTAATTTTGCAGAATGAAGGCTTATCGAAGTTAGTTTAACATTTTAATATTAAGGTGATACATCCCATTGGAAGGAAACTTCAAAACTAACAGTTGCATATCTTGGAGTGAGGACTGTCTGTTATCACAAGTTTGTATGTGCTCAGTTTTTAGTTTTTTGTGTGTGTTCTAATACATAAAGATTTTGTTTAGTTTATTTAAAATCTCCAGATTCACTAATTTCTACGATTTTCAACTGAACTCCAGAAACATTTTCATGTTAATGAACATGAAGAAAGACATTTCTGTTCATCTTGATAATGATGAAGTGATATCTTACTTCTTGGATAAACTGAGGTTAGAATTTTTTAAAATTCAAGCTTATCCCGTTGTGATAAATAAGCTTAACATGGTTAATAGTGTCTTAAATGGAAGTTTATGACAATACTGGATTGCTATTGGTTTTGTAGATTAAACTTTTTTAAATGTTTTGTTTAATTTATGAATTGTATGAATAGTAGAATTAGTACATATTTAGGCTATGCATCGTTTAGCGTACAACCCAGCTCAATTTTTTCAAGAATCCCTTTCTCCCGAACTCGTTGAAGGGCTGCTATAAAAATAATATTTCTGGACTGTTTTTAATCCTTAATGCATCTATAGTATAGTTTCATCCTCTAACACATGCTTCAGTTGAATTTTCTACCATCGTTCATATTCTGCAGTTTGCAAGCATTCAACAATTTATATAATAACTGCATTATTACATAAATTTGTACCCTCTTTTCCACCCTCTTCATAACTAATAGCATCGCGGTACGTTTCTATATCGTTTATATTCTGCTACAAAAAAAGTTATATGCTTTTATTAATGTTCAAGTAACACACTTGGAATAACTAAAAACTTTTGAGTTAAGTCCACTGGAGGTTGTCTTGACTGAACCAAATTCTGTGATATTTTTCTTCCAATGAGTAGTTAAGACTAAATGAAAAACAGAAAAGAGACTAACAAGTTTTTGGCGAAAAGAATTTGTAAACAATGAAGACTCTAGAACACGTTAAATTTTAGTGATAAACACTGATGACTGTGAAAAACAGTCCAAGCAGACAAAATGAAACCTGGAATTAAATTAGTGAATAGTAATTGAAAAACAAAGCTGACTGGCTTACTTAGACCAAAGCTATAATTGTTCTTTTGTTGTTGGTTTATAAGGAAAATAGATAAGATTGTAAATGACCTTATTTCTATTGTATAAGTAAACTGGGGCTTATTACTAATGACAGCTAATTAAGATCACCCTTTTTAACACACATACTTCCCTGGAACGTTATTTATGAGCAGTAACTATTTGGAACACTAGTTTTGAAACCTTATTCAAAGAAAGTTATATTATGCAGAACAAACCTCAAAGATATTCTTTGTACGGTGTGTGAAACAGTTCTTCTTTATGTAACTAAATAATCGTTGTGAAAAACAAAAACATTCCGAGATCTAGACACTATTATTTTCTTTTTTAATTAGAACTCACTTAAAACGTCACACTAGAATATTTTTCAACACTACATTCAACAGGTAATTGATATATTTATAATTTTAATAGCTATATATCTAAATTGCAGCAAATTTAGAGTATCAATCAGAGTTATAATCTCAGAAAAGAATTTGTGTTCTTATTGTTTGTTAATCTGAACGACACATTATGCACACAATGGGCTAAACAGACAAATTACAGACCCTTATGATTCAGTCCTAGCCAGCCATATTTTCTAACTGCGGGCCAAAGAGAAGACAACCAGTCGGCAACACCCATTGCTTGAAGATGTTATTCTTAACCGAATAGCAAGATTAATTGTTACTCTTATAACGCACCCACAGCAGAAAGTACAAAATCATGTTTGGTAACACAATATTTCGGACTCGAAGATCTTAGTTTCCAAGTCCGATGTGTTAACCTTTAGGCCACATTGGAGCTCGTATTCTTTATTACCATGTGCATATCTTTTTCATGAGTGGTAAAAGTATTATTGTTAATATGTACGTACAATCCATAAAGTCCCCTGCCCTTCTGTTTCTTTGTTAACATTCAATACTTCTATGTTCATACAACTGATCGTATAAATGGCGCATAGACCACTACTATGTATGTCGTATCTCAATCGGTCTAATGAGTCCTGGTATTAGGCGAAAGGCCTTGTAAGCACTGGGTTTGACAAGTATTATGGTTGACATATTATATATTTTTATTCGCCTTCACAAATAAATTCTTAGAATTAAAAACGTAGTTTTCTCCCATTGACGCTGTGGCTGTATGACCCGCTCCTGGACACAAAGAATAGCTTACTGGTTTGATAGTGTTCCTGAATTACTGTAAAACTTAATTTAAGTCAAAATAACAATAATGAGCAAGTAGTGTTAAAAATAAATATATAATGTTATGATATTAATCACTGCCGTATTTCTGATTTGTAAATGACTTAACCAAAATTAATAATAATTACACTTCACTTACTTAATCTTGTTCACACGTATGCAATTTATAATATAGATTGCGCTTATTCCACTATTATATAAGTCGTGTCCCAGCCAGCCTGATAAGCACTGGTATTAATTGTAAGTCCTCATCGGCATTGAAGATGGCAGATACAGTGAGGTTGGCATATATTCTTCTTTACTTTCACCCATAAGATCTTGCAACCGTTACCTATCAAACCAGTCAGACCATAACATTTTATGATTTTTTGTGACCAAAATGGATAAAGTAAAATGATACTTTAACAAAGAATTTTTGAATTACAACAATGTCCAAAAACCACGTCAAGCCAAGAAGTGTTTGACATGATGTGTATGTTTTTTTTTGTTTGTTTTTTAATTTGAGAAGAATAGAAAATGTCTTCAGACAGAATTGCTTTCCTCTTAAGTATCAGAGGTGGGATTTCGTTTCTTATATTCTAATGATGTTAAACACGTATGAAAATTACATTTATATCATGTTATAGACTTTCAAAATCAGTGGTTAAAGTGAGGGGATATGAACCAGTAAGAAAAAAATGGTGGTATGATATACTGGCAGTAATAATAATAAACTGGTGTAAAACATCCTACCCGCATCCCCCCTTTGGTTTTGCAAGAAAATACCTAAGGCATTAGTGTCTCTCTAATGATAGCACAAATATGTTTCTCCCTCTTCAGGTCACTGCTCATATTCTCTGACCCCCCCCCCCTTTACGTGCATACCGGCACCTCTTTCAAACCACTTTAAACAGTGTTTACAAAGTGAACTACTGCAAATCAATTTGTGTGTTACTTTTGTATTGGGATCCGAGTTTTTGCCTGTTGTATAAGATTTTTAGTATAAAATAAATCTGATTTCAAAACATAATTGGATATTTTTATAATATGACACGTTTTTGTACCATTAGATACGCCGAAAGTGGAAACTAAGGTTGAAATTTATACCTACTTGATTGATGACCAACATCTATACCGAAAATAGATACTGGGAATCGGATTTTGTGCAGATATAGAGACAAAAATTTTTACCGAAATTGCATTTTGTGATCCGATTGTTAACACGAGTGTAGTTCATTCACCAACATACGTGTCATTGTTAAATAGTTAAACAACGCTTTGGAATCTAGATTATGTATGATATTTACCAGTTTTTGTGCGAAAATTAACAATAGCATAAGGCTCAAGTACCACATCTGGTGTAAGACGTTTCACAACATCTCCAGACCCCCCCCCCTCCAAAAAAAAAATATATAGGTGCTATGAGATTAACTCTGGGAGAAATTTGGCATTAAATTCAAAGGACTATCTGTGTTCTGTCCACCACTGGTATCGAAACCCGGTTTCTAGCAGTATAAGACCGCAGACATACTGCTGTGCCAATGGTGGGAATTGCATTAAATGTAGCTTAAACAATTGCATGGCTGTTCACATAAAATCCACAAAGGTATGTTTTATTATAATAAAGTACTGTACTATCTACATACAGAGTAGTTATTAATTGTTAAATTGTATTACTAATTAAATTGTGCGTTTTATTATAGCAAAGCCATATCAGGCTACCTGCTGTGTCCACCGATAGGAATCGAACCGCTGATTTTAGTGTTATAAATCCGAAGACATATCCCTGTCCCACCATACTAATTTAAACAACTCTCTACAACAATAGTATATTAGTTATTTAAATCATTGGCTATCATATATGTACATGTATGCACTACTGAAATAAAATGTTAGCATGCTCCATTCTTCTGGTGTGCTTGTATATCACAAAAATATACTCTAAATAAATGCTTGAACTCTACCAAAATTAAATGTTGAAATCAACTTTTAAATATTTGTTCTCAGGATTTCGTGTGGCTGTCCTAGCAGAAAATGTTGAAATAAGTTTCAAGAGTTATTATATGCTCTTATAGTTTGATCATTGTTAAGCGTAAAGCCACCTAATGGGCTATTTGTACTCTGCTCACCACGGGTACTGAAACCCAAATTTTAGCGTCGTAAGCATGCAGACTTACTGTTGAGCCACTGTGGTGAGGGTGGGATCTCCAATTAGTCCTTTTATGTGTTATATTTGCGACATATAAAATAAACACATAAGCTTATAGTTGTTTTATCTATACTTTAAACTTAATTTTTTAAATTATATTTTCGCCTTTATTATGAAAAAAAGGAAATATTAATAATGATAGGTACCCTATACATTTATTCTACAAGTACTAGAAACTGATATCGGAAACTCATAATGAAAATGTAGTTTACTTCTTCCTAAGGTTACTATAAAAATTACTTTTTATTGCTCATATTAAAGCTTCTGTAACTACAATTTTTCCTAAAAAACTTGTAAATCACTAGAAGTTCTACAGGGAATCTTAATCATAGGACTCTTGATCAAATATGATAATAATAATAATATGCCTGAATCAGTAGACTGGAAATAACAATATTTTATGTCTGAGATACTCTGTATTTTCTAACTCTGTCCAACTAGCGGACCGCATCCAGACCCGTGAGACTGCTCTGACTGAACCGTTAACCATCACACAAAAATATGTAAATAATAAAGTTAAAAATAGTGCTTATTTATAGCACCTTTAAATTTGGAAATTAGTTACTTTATGTTTGTTATTTATACTTGTAGTTTACTTTACTTATTTTTACTATAAAAATGACTTTTTATTGTTCATGTGAATTGCTTTTTGAGTGTTACTTTTGGCTATATTATTAATATTCATTACCTATTAATCTGACATTTAATACCAATAAACTTCAATACCTCCATGATACGTTTATTTATCAATAACTAGCACCCAACACCGCAATTAAAAAAACATGACCCGCTACGAAAGAGAGAAGACGTTGGAAAAATATTATGTTTTACTGTTATAGATATTTGAATATTATTTAATATTCATATTATCATTTGTAGCAAGTTATGTTGAATAACAAAATAATAACTAGATTTAGTAAGAATGGTAAATACAAATAGTAGGGTTAAAGTTTAAAATTAGAGCTTAGTGGTGTAATCTGTACTACAATGATAGTTTAGGCTTAGGACGTGTAATGGTACTTTTAGGCTTAGCTGTAATTCATCTTACGGATAAATCGTAAAAAAAAGGTTAAATACATCGTTTTATGAAACAAATACATTCTAAATACTAGTTAATTGTCCCTTCGCGTTTTAAAAGTTAACTTGTTTACTTGAATTTAGTCCAGATCCACTAGTATAAATTCAGTTTATAAATAGGTTATAAATCAGGCTAGATACATTGTATTATTAGTAGTATTATGTAAACATCAAAGAAAGTAATTTGTCATGTTTAACATATTTAATTAATTTAATGTGAACATAAAGTAGTGATAATAAACTGTAATATATTTGATTCTAAAACGTTAGGCTTAACATAGTTGGCAATAGGCTACTGTTATTTACGTTTAGTACTGAGTATTTATTTCTAGGCTACAAATGCAATGGTTAAGACTAGTGTTGGAGTTAAGCATTTACAGTTTGTTAGATGTAATGGGTGCAATAAGTGGATTTTATTTGGGAACTAGGAACTGGTTTGTGCTTTTAAGTAAGCTGGTACTAGTAGTGAAGATGTGCAATTTGTATCTAGAGTTTGTAGGTTGGAGGTGAAGTCGGAGGCTATCATAATTAAAGTAGAGGCAATAGATAAAGAGAAAACGGGGGTAAATGGCAGCAAGATTTTAAGAGAAGCTTAAGCTCTTATGTGCAAGGGACACGTCAGCTAACAATGACTTTCAGGAAGCTAGAAAGAGTACTATTAGGGCTAAAACTAAAAGTAGTGGATTTAATTTTAATGAGCCTATTCTTTTGAGCTACAGATTTCAGCCCTTGGCTTGTTCAGATGAGGAACTATCAGAGGGGAGAAAAACAAAAGGGTCAGAGAAGGGTGTGGATGATAAACTTACGGAGGTTATAGTTATAGGTGATTCCTTGACAAAGCATGTGGATAGGATAGTCTGGGGAGTGGGTAAATAGGGAGAAAATAATTAGATTATGATAAGCAGGGACATAGGTGGAGGATATAACTGACAAATTAAGAGATGTATAATAAAGGGGGCTAGTAATAATGCAGTTTTTCTTGTGCGTCTAGAGACTAATGATGTAGAGAAAGATAGGTCAGTGGAGCTAATTAATAAATACAGGGGTTGATAAAGACACTTAAAAAAGTGTCATAACGTAATTGTGTCCGGGATACTGACGAGAATTAATTGTGGAGATGAAATTATGAGTAGGTCACTTAGGTTAAATGCTAGTCATATGTTAGTATATAAGGATGAACAGATAGGCTGGTTAGACATTGGAATAAGTTTAATGGGAGAAGGGGCTTTTTGGATTTGATGGTTTACATTTAAATTGGATATGGTCTGGCTTATTTGCATGGGCCATTAACTCTGCTGTAAGGGAAAATTTAAACTAGGGCTAGACAGTGGTGAGGGCCAGCATAAACTAAATGCAAAAAAACATAAGATGTAGAGAAAAGTTTAATATAGCAAATAGGTATAGAAGTAGTTCTAAGGATAGGTTTAATTGGTATTATTGTAACGCTAAAAGTATAAGAAATAAAATAAATTACTTTAGAGAGTTGGTAGAAGTGAGGATTTTGATATAATGGGAATAACTGAAACATGATTAAATATAGACAATTTTTATGAGAAAAATGTGTTTGAAATACAGGGTTATAGGTTATTTAATAATGATATAGAACTGAAGAGAGGGAAGGAGTGGCTTTATATGTAAGATGTGAGTTACATCCTGTTGAAGTTGAGGATATCAAAGATAATAGCAGGGAGATTGAGTTAAATTTCGTTTTTATTTGGGGATAAAATGGAAAATGGCTTTTAGTGGGAATTTGTTGCAGACCACTAGATGATACTGATCAAATTAATGATAAACTTTACATTGAGGTTAGAATATCAGCTGTTAATGAGGTCATAATTATGGGTGATTTTAATTCTCGGCATATAGGTTGGGAAATGCTAGAGTCAAACCACGAATGAGAAAGGTTTTTGAAAACTGTTCAAGATGGTTTAATTCACCAATTGGTCAAGGAACCTACTAGAAACAATGCTATTTTAGATTTATTGTTAATTTCTAATATAGAAATTGTTGAAAGGGTGGAAATTGGAGAACGTCTGGGTGCAAGTTATCATTGCTCTATTTGGTTTGATGTTTTGCTGCATATAAAGATCATGAATAATCATATTTTGGTTGCGACAAAAATTATCCGTTGTGAATTGGGCAGCTCAATTATTTGGAAACACTGACCAAATGTGGAAAATGTTTAAATATTCAAGATAAATATATTCCTTATAGAAAGAAAAGGGTAGCTGCAAGTAAAAAAACAGGTTTTCTAATGAAGATTTAAACAGTATTCCTCATGTTGAACAGTTGATAAATGAAAACACGGTTGGACAATATTATTGCAGTAATTCCGAGTTGGTTAAGACAAAATTGGAAAATTTAAAGAACGACAAGTCTCCTGGACCAAATAATATTTCCCCAACAGTTGTGATTGGATATGTGAGTCACTTGCTACTATTTTTGTCAGTCCTTATTAATAAATATTGGGAAGTTTAAAAAATGATAAGACTCCTGCGCCAAATAATATTTCCCCAAAGGTTTTGAATGA
This sequence comes from Limulus polyphemus, assembly GCF_000517525.1. NCBI lineage: Eukaryota > Metazoa > Arthropoda > Merostomata > Xiphosura > Limulidae > Limulus > Limulus polyphemus. The sequence goes on from NW_013665738.1 coordinate 50,282, forward strand.
AGGTATAAATGAGTTGGAAAAAAATTCACTGAAAAACCCGGCCCTAAAATAAAATCATTATTAACTAAGAATTATATAAAATCACACAATACCAACGTCATTTATAAAATAACATGCAATAACTGTCTATAATTCTACATTGGAGAAATTGGAAGAAAATTGTAAACCAGATTCACCAAACATAATAAAAAATCCTCCCATATTTACCACCATTGCAACTAAAAAACCACAGTATATCTATACAAAACACTGTAGTTTTAAACAAAGAACCAAACACCAATAAATGCAGAATAAAGAAAGCTATTGTAATTGAACAAAACATCCCCACCCTAAACCAACACACTAGGGTACCAAGATACATATACTAGGTGTGAAGCAATCTCCGGTCATGTGACCTCTTTGTTCCATGCTGTATATATATATATTATATGTCTCTGTAAACTACTTGTATCTGAGGATGACATTGCTTGTCGAAACATCATACACTTATAATAAAGTTTTTTTCATTACCCAGTCAAACCATCTCCAAACTTTTAATAGCTAATGTCACTCCTCTTTTCAAGGGAGATAATAAAAATTGTCTCAGTAATAATAGGCCTATTAGCCTTACATTAGTTGTGGGAAAAGTTTCGTAAAGTCTGAAAAAAGCTGATTTGCAAACATGGTTTCACTATGGAAAAATATGCCTTACAAATCTTTTGACATTCTTTAAAAAAGGTAACTGCTTATGTAGATAAGGGTAAGGGTATAGATTTGGTATATCTGGATTTTCAGAAAGCATTTGAAAAGGTGCTTACAAAAAATTTATCTCTATAGGTGTGGGAATTAAGTTGGCTTTTTTATATTTATGATAGTTTAGTTTAGAGGATAGGACAGCCGAAATGGACCAACAGATCCCTTGTTGTCCCTAAACATTATGTTATGTTAAAAGTTTGACACCCTGATTTAAAGTAAAATTCATAAAATGTTGTAAGTTTACCGAAATATAAAATTCCTCATATTGAAAAACAGAATTGTCACACTTATTTTTAATCTAAAGCCCTATGCTTTCAAAATAACGTTTTAATACGATGCCAAACTTTTAATATCTAAATTTTATATCACATTACGCCAGTTATCTAATGTGGCACGGTAGGACAACGACTAATGCTGTCACTATATTGTAAGTCATATTTTGTAGTTTGTATCTGCTAGTTAAGCATATATTATTCATGTGACTAGGATTTGTTATGAATTTCGCGCAAAGCTACACGAGGGCTATCTACGCTAGCCGTCTATAATTTAGCAGTGTAAGACTAGAGGGAAGGCAGCTAGTCATCACCACCCACCGCCAACTCTTAGGCTACTCTTTTACCAACGAATAATGGGATTGACCGTCACATTATAACGCCCCCACGGCTGAATAGGCGAGCATGTTTGGTGTGACGGGAATTCGAACCCGCGACCCGCAGATTGTGAGTCGGTCGCCCTAACCCCCTGGCCATGCCGGCCCATGTGATTAAGAGCAGGTGATTTCAACACTAAACTATTATGATGATCAAAAGTTAAACTGTGTGATCCAATAATATGGGATTTCTGAATAACCCTGACCACGTTTTGTTTTCTGTTTAAGGGTACATATTTCAAACGAATTATGGAGATGTTAATTCGAAGAAAATCCGCAATTTGTAAAGAAGTAAAATAAATAATATTTTATAATAAATTAGTCAGAGAATAAATAATACTATGAATTTTGATATTTCTGACAGAGTTAATGGTTTGATCAAATTAATATGTTTAAGATTTTTGTTATTTCAAAATACATTTGACAAAACACAGATATTTCGTCAAGATATTCCACATATATTATAAATATTTCTGGTGCATATGCCGAAATGTTTATAGTTACTGTAGGCAAGCTGTCATCACGTTGAACAGTTTATTTTTTATAACACAGAGGGTTGAGTAACTTATTTTATGTTGATTTTTAGTATATAAATCTGGAAGCTATATGACAACCACAACCAAAATATAGTTGCAATGGAATGGAATGTATCAGAGTTACCATTGACATTGTTTGGCATTACGTAGGTAGTGTGATGCCAACAAAAACTGATCGCTTTTGAGTAGGGTATGTAACAGCTCTTTCTGACGCAAAATATTCATAAACTCAAATGTGTTCATATCACGAATTTTGAAGGCAGGGATAATACTGGAAAATAAGAAATATGGATCAACTTGGTAAAATTGGTTCTTCGAAAAAGAGGCCTACAAGAAGTCGTACTTCAGCCGTGGTAAACGAAGTGCGTCGTCTTGTAACAGGTGCGAATCCACAAACCCAAAGATCAGAGACAAAAGCTGTATACGTGCCCCAGGCAATAGTTGGCAACATAATTGAGAATGATTTCTGCCTGGAAAAGTGACACACGTTTATTCCATGAAATGTACATTCAACCATCACATACATCAAGCAGCTTGAAAACAAAATAAGTATTCATACTATACTACACGAATACATGCCTATGGGCTTATGTGCGCTCGGACTGTTGAAATGGGCGCTGGGAAAGAGTTTTCCTAGGACACTAGATGGATTACGGAAAACATCAGGGATGAGTGGTGTGGATATGACACCTCGAAAAATAAGTATTACAATATATGCTTTAATGCAACATAAACTATTCATTAATTTTATATTTCCACGTTATTGGCATTTATTATGCCAATATATGGTGATGCTGAAAGTTATAAAAATGTAAAATCAAGATTCCAGCAAAGAAATATAAATAACAACAAACAAGTTCTTAGTCTCTTTTGTTTGTTTTCTTACATTCGCACAAAACTATAATGGCTGCAGGTGCTAGCCATGCCAAATTTTGAACTAATAGAATAGAGGGAAGGAAGCTAGTCGACAGCATTCACCACCAACTCTTAGTCTACTCTTGTCTAACTGAATAGTGGCATTTGACCATCATTCTTATAAAGCACCCATGACCCCAATGTGTGGAGCCGATATAAACCTTGGCTTATATTAGAACGATATTTTGACAGTGTTTGCATTTTCGTAGGTAGTGTCATGCCTCTGAAAAATTGATTGTTTTGGGGAAGGGTATGTAACAGTCCATTCTGACGCAAAATATTCAAACACTCTGGTCATAAAGTGTGCTCAGATCGGGGATTTAGAATTTCTAAAACGGGGAATATCCCTTTTAACTAATGCTAATAGAAAACAAAGAAATGTGGGTCAAGTTGAGGTACCAGGATTATACAGAGAGAGATCTGCAACAAGTCATGCCCCAAATGTGGTAAGAACAGTGCAAGTCTTGTAAAAGGTGAGAATCAAATAACACAAAAGTCAGTGGCAAAAGCCACCCATGTGACCCAGACAACAGTACATAAAATAATCAAAAAGGATCTTCGCCTGGAAACGAGGCCAATAGGCTATGGATTCACGAAGATAAGACTTGCGTTAATAACACCTGGTCAACCGTCAGATACCTTAAGCAGCTGGTGAATGAAACGGGTATTTATGCTGTTCTGTAAGAAGGCATACCGTTCTCTCGCAGCGCCTACGGATTTCTGTGTGATCATACTGTTGAAACTGGCGCTTGGCAAAAGTTATCCTCGTATTCCAAATGGCTTATAGAAGCTGTGCAGGAAGGAAAGTGTGTGCTTCAGACATAATCGCCTTATGCCTTGCAATGGGACTATTTTGCAAGGCTATTGTCAAGATGCACAGTCGTCAGATAGAGCAGAACCAGACGTGCCGACATGGATTGTAACGATGTAGTGATGCTCAAAATCATTTTAATATAAATTACTAAATAGGAAAGGGCTTTATTTTACAACATTTTGCTTTTAAGCTAAAGTAATAAAATAATATTATATTAAATTGCACTAAGAACTGTCACAGAAGAAAGCTGATCCTTCATAAAGCCCGGCATGGCCAGGTGGTTAGGGCACTCGACTCACAATCTGAGGGTCACGGGTTCGAATCCCCGTCCCAACAAACATTCTCGCCCTTTCAGCCGTGGGGGCGTTATAATGTGACGGTCAATCCCACTATTCGTTGGTAAAAGAGTAGCCCAAGAGTTGGCGGTGGGTGGTGATGACTAGCTGCCTTCCCTCTAGTCTTACACTGCTAAATTAGGGAAGGCTAGCGCAGATAGCCCTCGTGTAGCTTTGCGCGAAATTCAAAACAAACAAATAAACAAACAATCCTTCATAAAAGATGTAAAATCGAAACTTTGTCCTCGGAAAAAATAATTCCTTTCTGAATTAAAAAACAAAAGAAAACATTCATTTTATCCTTTCTTCGAAATGTTAAAGAACCTTTAGTGTAGTTTAACTTTATTACAAACAAAGCCAATTGTACATTTTGAGTTGTTAATGTTTGTTGCACATAAGAAAAAAAAGGGAACAAGGTACTTATTATCTATGGATATGAAGTGACGCGTTGAATATTCTACAACATTACTCAAAAGAACCTCTAAATCAGCAGGTATGCTATAACACTTTACCGGAAAAAACAACAAAAAATACCCGCAATCCATTGAACACAATTTTCTTTAAACCTTAAAAATATTGCCAGAATGATCTCCATGTTATAACCGAAAATCAAGCTTAAATGCGTGTACGGACCGTTGAGCCAAACCATAGAGTTAGAAAATCCCGACAAATATCAAGGCACACACCATTGAATAGACACAAAGCCAAGGCTGAGAACACACACAAGTTCCTTTTTTTTCTGTGGCTGTTTTTATACAGAGTTATTCCTATAATACCGTATTGAAAAATGCCTATCGTTTTTTGTTAAAACTAAGTAACCAAATACCTTTACAGCATTAGTAACTTTTAGAGAGACAAAATGTTTAGTTTTGTGGGTGGTGTTAAGGAAATCCTTCATACACCATCCAGTGTCCTTGTTCAGTTTTCATTACCTAACTCGTTGCGTGACAATTATGCGTTAAAAAAAAACAAGAAAAAAACTACTAAACTAACTCTTTCAGAAATCCCGTCTATTGTTTTTCAAAACGAGCTACAGGAAACCATACAAATCAAACTTCCAGAACAATCTATTAACGTATGACGTACATCTGTTGCATTCTTTTGTCTTTTACCACGTGCACAAAACGACTTCTTCATGCACCACTAGATCCCCCATTAATGGTTTCCAGTGGAAAGAATGTTGCTTACTTATTCATTCTCCATGTACATCAATATATATATATTACAACAATGCATCTCAAATGACGACACAAGAAAGTGAACTGTATCAAGTTCACAATTCATTTTTGGGTCATTCGATTCAACATCCAAGAGAATTAGTTCGACCTCACGAACAAAGTGGAGTTCAACTTCACCAACAAACCAATCCAACTTATCTGTAAAAAATGCAGAAAATACCTTTTATCAAACACTTCAGAGTTGCCCATAGCTAATGTTCTTTGGCCAACCGCCAGTCTGTATAGCCTTTACTTGATTAATTGCGATAATAAGTTAGGCTGAGCCCTTAAGTAAACAACCTACTCAACGTTTATGACAAGAAACTTACTTATAAGTACGCAGTTTAACATAACTTTCTTGTATAAGGTTTACATATATAACCGTTGTTCTGCATAATCGTAGGAAATTTAATATAACAAAAGTAATGAATAATTGGGTTTTCACAAGACCCTCCCAGCCAGGGACTGTTTGATGTTTTTTACGTTCGAATACGTCATAGGTATTGCTTTCTTTACTACCATGTAACTTGCCTACGAGGCTTTTAGGCCTCTTACCCGCCCATCGTAACTCCAGGTCCACCCAAAATTTCGTAATAGGCTATGCCAATAATTACTTAATTTCTTATGATTGTACCGTTTTTTAAATGTAATTTTTTTTCAAAATCGTGAAAAATAAGAAATACACATCATCACAGAACTTATTTCATTAAATTGATCAAGCTTTACATGTCGGATATACAGAACATCAAAACGTCATACATTTTAAAATACTAACAAGTCAGAACAATGTAATATATATGATATATACAAAAGAATGGTTGTCTACACAATAGTATATTCTATGATTATACATATTTGTAAAATTTCGTCTTCCAAAATCACGCAGTTATGCATGAATAATAAAATACTAGGCATACCTAACACAAGCTTTCAAAGTGCTGTTTGAAGTACTTTTTGTATCCCTTTTAGAAACCCTGTACAAGAAAGGACCACAAATTTATATTCTAAATACTTTATGAAGTTTGTTTAAATAAAGATTTTACTTTACTCCAGATATTTAATCCAATATCTTATGATACGCATATTCCTTCTTGGGAGCAGTGGATAGTGTTAAATTAAATATTAAATATAATTCATTACAACATCGAATACAATTATGTTTTCCTTCCGTTAGTTCATTATATCCTGTGTTGTAGCACATCCAGGACAAGGATGTGATAAAGTAACTGTTTTGTTTTTCAGTTACAGTAATATTCAGTTAGAAGGTTGATAACCGGACAACGACATTGAAATAATTTCTTAGGTAACAGCTCAACTGCTGCCTTACTACAATACAGTAGAGCATTCGGCCCATATGAGAAGAGGTAGTGCCTTCAAGGCTGAACTTGTGCACCCTTAAATTACAGATTATCATTTACTAGACAGTGATTGTTGTGGGGGAAGAAGATGTGGCCATTCGACATGTGTAAACACGTAACACTAAAAACATTTTAAAAACCAGTTCGGGGAAGTTGGTTTAACACAAAATCTACAAAGGGCTTTTCACTGTAACAACTGCACCTGGCAAACCATTTTCTCACTCGAACGACGTAACAAGAGTCAAAATCTTACGATAGACATGGCGACGATTACACTGTGAAGGGCAATGATTTCAAATTTACTCCTAGTTCCTCTTTCGGTTCATTAAACTTTAACCAAGGCCAAAACTACGTTCTCTGTCCATATAGAAAACATTACTACCACAAACAGATATGAACAGCTGCCACTAAACAAAGAAGTAAATACATCATATGACAAGTAAATTTTATTTATGTCTTGCACATAATGAAATAATGCAAGTAAATGCGCAAGCGTAATATAATCTTTGACTTTTCAATAATAATGTTTGTACATAAAATTTTGTTAAAAGTTTCCTTTGACATATCTAAATATCATAAATTTTATGCATTTTGGCAACTAAGTTCGAAAGCTAGCTGATAAAATTTAAAAGTACAGGAAGCACTACGAAACAGTTACAACGCTTTATTAATCATTACTTCATGATCTATTTTGTAGACAAGTTTAACAGTTACCAATATACGAAACACAATTGAATGTCAATGTAATGCCAATATGGTTACTTCAGTAGTTTTAAGATAAATCAATAAGTTTCGTTTGCTTATCCATTTGAGAAATAATGGTGCTTACCATTAACATATTTGGTTATATCTAAGTGTGCAACTGTGAATAGGAATAATCTTAAAACCTTGGGATAAAAAGTTTGCATTAGGCTTTCTTCTTGATCAATTGTGTTGCTTGAGTGTAACCTTATGATTGAAATACAGACAAAGGACATGAACAGTTTCAATAATGTAGAGAACTTAAGATCGTGTAACAAACTCGAAGGTAAACTGTCATACCTACATTGAAAAGATTCCGTAACTTGTGCCTAGTAACTTGAACGTATAATAGAATTATGGACGGAATCATTTAATGAAACATACTATTTATCTTGAATTTGTATCTATGACAAAAAAATAAAAATAAATGTATTTAGGTTATCTGCCATTGTCCCTAATTTTGAACTACTGACCAGAAGTGAGGCAGCCAGCCAGTAGCACCCTACTACCCACCATTCACTCTTTTAACGAACCCACAGCATAAAATGTGGAAACGATTTGTTGTATCGCACGGATTCGAACCCGGCTCGCCAGCTCAAAAATTCAAAGCTCTATCACAGGGCCAACCCGCGCCCGCTATTTATTCTATAAAAGTCGAATATGTATATATAAATTATTCATAGTATGCCTATAAGTTAACCGTTTTGTACATATATACAAAATAAATAAATAAATTAGACTACGAAAGCATATCACTTGCTGCGAAGGAGCTTGAGATTGGAACTCCCGCCAGGGGCCGCTCCAGTCTAAGATATTCCTACGATTTTTTCAAGAGATAACTGAAAAGCTCCCAGGTGTAAGTAATACATTTTAAGTAATCGCGAAGAATGAGGTAGTCCCTTAAATTCCGCTTACTCTCTTCAGGAATATCCCTGTACTCTGTAGACATGACGTTTTTCATTACGTCAGGATTTTGTCTGATATTTAAAGTGTACATTCCCAATTGAAACTCGCACAATACTTCTCGAATCCTATTCTCTACTTCTTGGAAGTGGTCAAGAAACTGTCCACTCTCCGGATGAAGAACTTGGTCCATCTTCATCTCGTCCACTCCTACAGCATAGTACTGAAGATACTCAAACGCTTTTTTGTAGGCTTCTCTAACCTGTTTGAACAAAATTTTAAAGTTACTTTAACCTTTCTCTAAGTAAGCTTACGATCTCTTATTACTTCTTTGAAGATAAAAAGCAGACATTCTTTAGACTATGGACTCTTGACCATACTTATTCACACAACATTAAAAACAAGCAGTCACCATTCTAGCATACAAGCGACAGTTATAAAACCAGTGTTCAATTTATGTGTAAATTTGCCGTCCGTAAATATTTGCTCAAGACTCTCAGATCTGTTGAAGTATAGATAGACAAGATTTTTTTTTTGTCTTCAACTAAAATTAGGAAAACAAATATGAAAATTTCGTGTGTGTGTGTTTTTTATGTCAAGTAGTGTTGTTGGAATAACTCAGTGAACGATACATGGCCATAATAAGTCATGCTTCACCACGCAGCTGGCACCAACTGCTGCAGTCTAGTAGTTTCAAGAAATTCCTGTCGGTTTAACCAGCTGGTTATTAATTTAATGGACCATCTTTTTTAAGAGTATTATCTAAAAATAAAAATATTTTAAAACTTCGAAATAAATTTTATAATGCAAGTTACTCTACTTAATAAACAATGCGTATAGATAACACTTCTATGATATACGTTCATCGTCGTTTTAATCTTCTGTACATCAGCCACACCACTGTTTACCGAAATATCATTCAAGAATATTTAGCAAAGATTGGTCATAAAAAACGGTAAAACGTTTTCATAAACAAGTGGCTAACAAACAGAGTGATTTACTATAAGATATATTTTCGTAAGTATAAGTATGATACACTAGGTTCGCGTAAGATGTTAACGTTCATTCACATAATATACATTTTCTATTACAGTACATAATCATGCTGCTTAGGTGAGGGCATTTAATGGAAAACATGTATGAGATTTTCTTTGTTTTGTGTCTACAAGGATGTAAATGTGATTCGCTGAAGTTAAAAGTGACTTGGTTTGTTCACAACTTCAGTGGGCGAGGTGTTTATACAAAACTAATATGTATCACTATTGAATCACTTTCGTATACGGATGACATTTTAATTAACAAATGTCACTTGAAACGAGATGACCTTATACATTTCTTATCTTCTCAGCTTATAAGAAGATCATTGCTAACTTTAATAGATCGTGAGGTTAAACTGGGAATGTGGTTACTGTAACTTCTTATCTAATACTTTGCATTAAAACGTACTAGTTACACGACGAAACTTTCAAAAATGTCACGTTATAGAATACATAGGTAGTAAGACAAAAATGCATCACGCCAACAGTTTTAAATATGCAAGTATCATTCCTTGCCTTCTCCTTATGCATCAAGTCATTCAGATGCTAAGCCTAGAGACATAAAGGGTGCTAAATGAACATGAGTAGATTTCAGCACGGAAAACAAAAGTCAATGAGATGAACATATTAGATTCAGAAGAGAAGCAAAACGATCCACCAATTTCATACTAGTACTCTGTAAGCCAAATCAAGAATGGTGGCATCATTGTGTTCATGATGTATATGAGAAAATATTTCCACTTGCTGTCATTCGCACAGTCTGGCAATTATTTTTAGCAACACCATTTTCTATACCAGGGGCCGAAAAACGTGACGGAGCATACAAAAGCCTACATGAACTTCCAAACTATAGCTTTCTGTTCTTCAGAAAAAACCCTTATGCACACAAAGCAGTAATAGGTGTATAAGTGCTTTGCTTAGCTATACAAACACATAACACTATACTACCTTAAAGAATCTCATACAGGATCTTCCACTTTTAAATTTATGTTAAACATTGATAAACTAATAAGATCATAATCTATACATCAATCTTTCTAGCTGTTATTGTGTTTTTTGCCGTCCCTGACCCCTGAAAGCTTACATTTTAAAGCGCAGCCTATATATGCATATGAGGAAGGGGGGATAAAACTGGAACAAATATCATTACCATGTGACCTGACAGAGCTAGACAAAAAAAATATGTCGAGGTGTTATGTATGATAACCTATAAAGTACCATTGGTAGAAAGCTTCAATTGGAGTTTACCAAGAGCTGTAAAATGTATGTAGATTTGTGAGAAAAATACGAAAGTTACTGAAATGAAAGCGAATAACAGAATACTTCTTCAAATAATAGAAGATCACTTGTTAACCACTGAGGTCAAGTACTACATACCATGCTGTATGACCTACATACTTAAACATCAAAAATACCTCATCGTTCAACAAGATAGTGGGAAAGACATCGAATGACCCGTTGGCCACGAAGCAACCTTTAAAAAAAATGGCAGAATTTAACCTTACAATACGTCATTATTGGAGTTGATGTCCTCATAAAGACTCCGAGGTGCATATGTTGTTTTATTGACAGATTATGACACAGTCTTATCTGACTATCGCCTTGCAAAATGAATAAGGAAACCCCAATACCATTTTGGTGACACCATGACTTCTTGACAACCACATAACAGATGGTATAAGGCCAGGGATGTTCCAACTGACCAGGCAGGGGCTGCTAGTATTGCAGCATCAGATGAACTACGCGCAAGTCCACAAATGTCACGAGATGTGTAACATATAGCACAAGTTGTACTTGGATGTGCTCAGGTCACTTGTACAGACTTCATGGCAGTTCGTAACACCTTGTCGTTTGCCATGCACACCAAGTGACTTCGTAAAGAATAAATTATGTGTTCTTAACCTGGTATACTGTCTGTTGGCGTGAGTCATCACACCGAGATGCTAATAATAATGGCACAATGTCTACAGAAAGACGATTAATACCAGTTGATGATGGCCACCTAACCATTTACAGAATGGATTGGTTGTACAACTCTATTAATATTATTTTAGAAATGGTGAATTACAACTGCCGAAAGGATCGCTTTATTGGAGGAAGTTGCTTATGCTGAAAGAAAATAGAATGCACTTAAGTTTGCTATTTTTCAGAGTGCAATGCTAAGTATTGAATATGAAAATGTTTGTATGTTTATTTATACGCTTGTAGAAGTACAAGAAAATGTAATGCTACATAGGTAGTATGATAAAAATTAGCCACACAAACCAATATCCATAACTATATATATAAATCTCTACCACTGTAAAAATGTCAGCTACTTCTACTAAAATATACTGTAAGATATTTATTTTGTTTTTCACTAATTTATGCTATCCTGATACCGAAAATAATGATTATCAAAGTCAAATTTGACCAAATACTGTATGTTCACAGTTCTAAGAGCTAGAGGTAGTAAATCAGAAATGAAAGTTGAACTATATAAAAACCATATATCTTCAAGGTAAATGCTACAAGAATATATACCAAGAATGATGTACAACTCATGCTTTTAACACTACAGTTAATTTAGCACCAACAATATCTGAGTAAGAATTAGCAATATAAGGCAAAACTGATGGTCCGATAAGAGATTTTAAGTGAATGTATGGACACAAGTTGTATCTGTTTTACTGGATCAGTCAGGTATCTGATTGTCTCTTGATTAGTTTATGTGCATGCAGTGTGTCATGGGAAAATACAAAGTTATATTTAGAGTTCGAATAGAAAGTATATCTCCAGCCAGGTTTTTGCACCCGCTGATCACAAAATGGCATTATCCAAAATACCATATAAGCTGAGTGAATTACAAGTGGAAATATCTTTTGGTAAGAGCAGTGGTATCATCAAATTCTAATTACCGGGTCGGAAACAAAAGCTTCCTTAACTAGAGCCTTCTTTTTACTATGGTCCTACAAATACATCGTCTGAACAAGTGGTTGTCAGTGCAGTTTCAAAGCATCATTTGAGAATTACATTAAGCACCCTCTGTAAACTCGACTATCATTTTCTACTTCACCTCCTCTAAGTTACAATCAAGAGCTAACTGGGTGAACTATAATAATAGTGGCATGCAAGTTGATGCATATCTCATAAAAATCTCATTGGAAAAAAGTTTGGAGTTAGCTTATCTAGAACGAGTTTGGCATGTTTGGTCTACTTATCGAAATATAACTTATGTTTTTCAACTTTTTTTATTGAAATTTGATCACTGGTTCAATAGTTTAGTGCCTACTTCACTTTACAATAACTACAATTTGCAGAAACAACGTCATAATTGTTGTCGAACTAAACTTTTTTAAATAATATCCTTCCTCTACTCTGCTTGTAATTCCAAATTTTTCCATGAAGATTTATAGAGAAAAAATTTTAAATTTCTTGCATCGAGATTAATTTGCATGTTCAAATACAGTTCAGTGTATATCACATGCTCAATATCACCTCAAATGAAAAAGATTGCTGTACCAGAAATAATAACATTAAATTGTTCTACGTTAATGCACAATTTTAATGTGAATTAAATTTGTTTGTTTGTTTGTAATTAAGCATAAAGCTATACAATGCGCTATCTGTGCTCTGCCCACCACGGGTAGCCAAACCCGGATTCTAGCGTTGTAAGTCCGCAGACATACCGCTGTGCCACTGGGGGGCGTGAATTAAATAAAATGATAAGTCGTATACATCTAAGTATTCAGGTAATTTAGTAAATGTTGATTAGTACATATATTTTCAAGTATCTGATAATAGTGGCACCAATAATAATAGCACTGATAATAATGGCACCAATAATAATAGCACTGATAATAATGGCACCAATAATAATAGCACTGATAATAATGGCACCAATAATAATAGCACTGACAAAAATGGCATCACTAATAATGCAAAGTATGCAAAGATTACAGTTTTACTTGTAGTATCATGAAGAAACGACAATAAACTCCTCAACAAGGTTATATATATTTCGCTTTGTTTCTAGACTCAGAATGACAAACAGACTATACAATTTACAGTTTTACTCTATTTTTTTTACGTTCTGGAAATATATATTGTCATTTTTCCACTTTGCATTATTACTTGATGTCATTTCTATCTGGATGTTTTGAGAAACATACATGTTCATACTGAAGAATTGAATATGTGAGTCATCCATCGAGAATTCGAAACATATCAACCATATCATAACAGAGCACTTCAAACATCTTAAAATACAACAGCACAGATCACGGAAAAGAATAAAAAGTAATAAAAATTACATCAATTGTAAAATAAAATCCCAACTTGAAACAAGTAATTAGATCTCATATGCTACAGTAGAATCAGAGATGAAAATTAATTATTAACTAAGGTTACAAGTCAACAGCCCTACAAACCCTGAGAAAAAATTTCTGTTTTAAAAAAATGTTGCTATGGATCTAGAATTAATATTTTTTTCAATCTACAAGTGTAGTATATCAACATAAATTCTGTAAGGCAGAAAAATAAGTTATGCGACTGTTACAATAGAAAGTCCATTACATTTTTGCACGTAGCTAAACATATCTTATACGAGTGGTATTAAAAAAAAAACAAAAGTTGAAAGTTCACATAGTTTATAGTTTTCGTCATCACAAACAAACCACTTAGTCAAGATATTATCATAGGAAACACATTAACTATGTCTTACATGAAAGAAATGTACTTACATCTACTCTGTTGAAATGGTCTTTGGAAATGGGCGGAATAACAGGTAACCATTCTTGTCGCATGTAATCAACGTTAAAAGCAGAGTCTTTAAAGACCTTCTTCCTCTGCAACACAAATCATGACAAGACAATAACATTATTTAATTTCTGTAGTGCATATTGGTGTATAGAAGACATATTGATAAACGAACTTATAACACCAAAATGTTCTTATTATTTAATTAAACACTCAACGTTTCGCTTTACAGCTTCTTCATAAGCGTTCACTAAAACATAAATTTAAACTGACAGTACAAAGCTTAAAATGGTTTAAATAATAAACTCTATTCGAATCTATAACGTGCATTTGTACAGAGTGCTTTTGACATTAAGTAGTAAAGCTTACTGTTCAAAGAAAAAGTCGTTTATTTCTAGTATTAAGCCAATAACATTGTACAAAGTTTCTTCACCTTAACATCTTTTATGTCAAACCAAAAGACATAGCATATTGTTATACAGTTTGCATCTCCTACGCACGAAATATTAATTATATAACGCTTTGTTTATAAATTTCTATGAATATCAAATAATTTGAAGAAAGATGTAAAACATTTCTAGCGTTTTAAAAACGCTTCCTGTTACTTGGAATTTGTCTGGAATTTCTACATTTCAAATATTTCAATTCATTTAAGTTCAATGGCATTGCAAATTAGTCTTTGAATACGTACATGTTAAGAACACATTTCTGACCAGCGTAGTTTTCAACTTTAAATTAACTAACATTTATCAAGCTAATAAACATTATAAATACCTTGTTAATTACCTCGTATTTTGGACTCTTACACTAAAGAACATATACTTTATTTTAAACAGAACAATGCCAAAGTTTCTTAACGATGAACGATATACGAAGAAATAAAACCTTAGCTTTGCTTGAGATCCTTTTATATTGTGAAATTTAAACTTAAGTCTATATAATAAGCTGCTGTTTAAATTTGAGAAGTAGTAAAAATTTTATCAAGAATTAGACATTTTTAATGTTGACTAATTATTGTAGTATTTCAAAATCTTGCACGATACTTTTTTCACAACTTGATATGATACTTTTTCATCACTTGATACCACACATTTTGCATGACTTGATATTATCCGTTTTCATAACTTGGTTTAATTTTATACTTACACTGTATAAAGAAATGTAAAAGTTTTACTAAAGCCATTCATTAGGAACATATATATATATATATATATATATATATAATATCGCCTTGACGACTGAAATATTGATAAAGTAACAAATTTATATAATAGGAATGTCAATCAGTTATGATACGATTTGAATAATGATGCACAGGTTAAAGGAACTAATTAGCACAATCATAACTTGCGCTTTTTTTCCAAAATAGTTCACTTTTCTCAACATATATTTAATAAGCTAATAAATCGAATAATTCAAAGGTAGGACTGTTTTGTCTTTTACAGGTTGTGAATACAGGAGATGGTAAGCTGGGTGTTGGTCAATGGTTGTCCTGAAAAGAAAGTCTAATCCTTTAGATACTTCACATGAACTCTGTATATTCTGCCAAGACTCAAAGAAGAATTATTAAGTTAGACATCGACTGAAAACAGAGGAATCTGTGCAGAAACGAATGTAATTCACTGATATTTTAAATTTGACGGTCTTAAACAGACTTTATACAGTACAAGGAAAAGAATGGAAGAGTGGTTAAATCGAGTAGCATAAGTGTTGTTACAGTTCTTACACATCTGTAAATGACCTAAATAGAGTACAGAAGCATTTATGAAAAAGCTTCTGTTGTTCAGTGTTTAAAAAATGAAACTACTGTAAAAACATCGGGACACCGAACAACTAACCCAGTCGACTGGAAAAGGTACGTGCTCTACCCAAAGAAAGAAATGCAGGTATTTCATAATGTGGAAAGGTTTTTAAATTTTGGAAAAATATTATCGTTTGCAAAACTGGATCGTGTTATTAGACTATGGCTTTCTGGTTTAGATTATCTCATTGGCTGAAAACAAATATCTCCTTAAATGTCCCGTTTGATTTGAACGTGATATGAAGAAGATATCCAAAGCCTAAGCAACTGTCAAAGGACATTGCTATGGGACATTTGTGCGCAGTTCATGAACACGGTTTAGCCCGTGGCCACGTATATGATAGGAGAAATATCTGGGGCAAATACCTACAACAACATGAACTAGAAATACCTGAGAGGTATTTATCCAAGAGGCAATCATTTCATGAAGATATAAGTAATTTACTCGGCTATAAAGCTAATTTTGTTCGAGCATTGGACGCTAAAGCATCCTTTCGTAATTTTTTTTTCCATTTGTGGAAATGAATAACATTTGTTCACATATGCATTAAAATGTATATTATTTAGATCAAGTACAAGTAAAACTCGTAAAAATGTCATTAAATCGGTACTTTCAGTACTTTGACTAAACGTGTTACCTTTTATCCTAATCTAGAACCCAATTTTATATTTTGTATCCATAAATTCAGCTATAAAATAGAATATAGTAGGCATGTCTATAGCAATATGATATTATTTATACTTTCAACCAGAAAATTCTCTCATTTAACTTTTGAACTCTCGGCGACAAAAAGAAAATCAAGTTCGTTATACCCAATCATTAAGCAAAATTTTCATCTGAGCTGGCAGACAATAGTGATAAAGACTGTATCTAGTTTGACTTATATGATTATTAAATCTGCTAACTCATTAAACCATCCATAAAATAGTGTATTAACATAGTAATGTCTTTAGAAATAAAATGTATAGTCTAAATAAAAAGCAATTCCCAAATCGTAGGCAACTGAAAGACAATACAACTATCTCTTGCTTAAGGGTTGGCTGGAATGAAAGCATTCTTATTCTTGTCTTTGTCACAACTTTTCATTTGGACTATTTATGCTTCTATTACATCAGGTAAAATGCAAAACCCATGTTTTGTGCAAGGAAACAATGATTCACGACTATATAAGGTAAAATGCAAAACACATATGTGAAAGGTTTCTCTCTTTCTTTTCGCTTGTTGCTTAGCCCAAAGTTTCACAATGGTCTATCTGCGCTTTGCTCACCATGGGTATCGAAACTCGGTTTTTAGTGTTATAAGCCCCCAAACTTACCACTGAGATTCCGGGAGGCTTTGTGAAAGGAAACAATAATTCACAAAAATGTTTTGGAGAACGATATGCAATTATTTAATACATATTTCACAATTTATTTTTAAACAAGATAACTACAAATAGTTAATTTTAAAAAGGGGATTGGGGATCATCAATAAAGTACAGAAACAAGTTGAATCAAAATTGATAAGTGCTGTAGACATAGAGTCAAAATAGGGATTTGAAGCTTAAGAAAATTATGTAGACACTATTTCCAGTCTAGTTTGTTTGCCTTTTTTAGAGTCTCCAGTTGTAGGCTTGAAAATAACATCTTTGAAATTTGATTCAACTTGTTTCTGTACTTTATTGACTATCAATTTTCCCCTTTTTAAAATTAAGAATTTTTAATTAATCTTGCTTCTTAAGTTTTATATGTCCATTTATGAAGAATAAATTTTAAGCTACATACGTGCATATGCATTCCGTTGAATGTTAAATGTTTTTTAATAGTACATTGGCTTTTTTTTACACCTAACCATTATTTACTGAGTCAGGTGGTTTTATGCCTGAGGTTTCATATAAACACGTGTTTAACAATCGAAGTACGAAAATCAGTAGAATAAATTACCATTCACATGAAAAGGGAAATATACTATGACGATCGTCTACGATTAGAAAACTCACTGAAATAGTCGCAGAAAACCACATAGAGACAAAAGACAACAGTAAACTTGAGAAACAATGAAGAAGAGTCCTCAATGTGGCAGTTTTTCAATTAACGCACTATAAGTTCCATAAATTATTTTCCAATTAATGGGCATTAGTAAAACATAGATTTTTTTCAGTGGCGGAAAGTGAAGGACTTAGAGAAATTCATCAGGGCAAAAAAACGAATAAATTTTAAAACTACCCTATGACATACTCAATTCTTCATTCATTACTCCTGTTCAGGTTTCAGTAAAATATTCGTAGCCGTTTTTTCTTTAGCGACTTGTAAAATTACAACCAATAATAATAAGGCTGGAGACACTGTTATAGATATACACATTGTTTACTCTAATAAAAACGAAGTATTTCCGACTAGTATAATGGTGTTTAAATGGCTTCAATATTTCTGCGATGCTTAAACGGTTTCGAAGAGCTTATGTTGGTAGCGAAGAAGAACATCCAAGAATCAATTTAAAATTAGCTCTACAACCTTCGCAAAAGTTTGTTTAGTACCTGTGCATAGATTTTGGCGCAGTATATTTAGCGTTTTTGCTGTAGGCTTCAGTGCTTCAATGGCTGCGAAGAGAAACTTGGCTATTAACGATGAAAAAACTGATAAAATCTCTCTTTCTCTTTCAGGAATCAACATAAAAATAGTCCTATGACCTGCGCAGGAGTATATTTAGTAGGTTTGTCCAGGTTTGAATAAAATATTCATAGCTGTTATTCTGTAGGCTTGTGAAACAAGAATAATATAAATAATAATACAAAAAAGAATTGAATAAATTTTGAATTTTGTCTAACAATCGGAAAATCAACTTTTTTTGCTATTATCAACGTTTTAGCAGCCTTGGTCATTGAAACAGAATGTCTTGAGAGCTGTTTCAAGAGCAAGTTTGTGTTTTAAGATGGTATTTGCCCGCATGATCTATTAGAATTTTTGTGAAATTCCTGGGCGAACCCTTTTATGAACCATTATCGTGATTCATGATATCTGACAGAAAAAAACTAATGCAATGACAATGATATTAGGTTTTTAAAAGCATATATATATATATATATATATATACATACACACACGTATATATGTGTATGTATGTATAAATGCTTTTAAAAACTTACATTTCTTGCTTAGATGCCTACGACTGAAGCGCTAAGTGAGAATTATGTGTCTTCTACAAGTACCCGGTTTATGCCTCGAAGAATAATTTAAGCTTAATTAGAATGTATGAATCCAGCATCAGTTTTCACACAGCAGACAATATAGAAATACATTAATGCTTAATATTGCAGCCATGAGCTAGTTATCAGAATTCACATAAAACTATTTTAAACTATTTTTGTATTTTATGTTTTAACAGTAACATTACTTATCATTTACTTAATTCTGGTTTCTTTAGGTTCATAAGTTTATAGAATGGAATTATTTAAACAAACATCGGGTATGTAGGTCAACTCTGTCCTTTCTTACTGATCGTTGAAAATCTCAGTTTGTATTATCGATCATGTGGCCCCGACAGTAATGTTTTATTTTAAAATGTAAATATTGTTATACCACTAATAAACTTGTTCTTCTATTATAATACTGAAAAACACTTTTTAATTTTTACAAAATTGGGTTGTTGTTTATCGGTCGTTTGTAATTATATCAAACAGAAATCATTATCTGAAATTGAAACAAAATAAGTACCCATTCTTGTAAAAAACGAATAAATTTACAGCGAGTCAGAAAACCAGCCAGTGGAACACCCCACACAGACGTAGAACAAAGAGTAATTGGGACATTGCGCTAACCAATATTTGTAATATACATGCGAGTAGATAGAGGAGATGCGGCAGGTGCCTAAATTGCATCTATATACATTTAAAAGGTGTAAAATAGATTCAGATATCATGTAAACACTCAAATTTCAGAGAAAATTACAATATGTTTCCGAGGGAGATACCTTATCAACAGGTCTTCGCCACTCATTTCCATTTTCTTCCAAAAGTATCAACCCCTCGATAAATAGATATCTGCCTATGATCTTGATATAATTATGCTAAGAGTTATGCCACTGTGAAAGTCCAGTTGATTCCATAAAATCATTATCAAACTTTTATTTATATCTTACGACTGCTCTTGATCTTTTTTACAGATTTAGTTCAAGTATTTGTTTTAAGGCAACATTTTCTAAAAATAAAAAGAGTAATATTTAAAAAATCTATTATAATAACACCCAGTTTTTGTCTGTCCTGAAAATGCGCGCGCTTTTCATTTCAACGGATATAAACAAATGGCGGATGTATACTTTGGTAGACATTTTGTACATCAACATATTAAAAACTATTTCAAAGTTTTTAAAAATGTTTATTTTAACGCTAGGTTATAGAATATCATTATAAGTTCGTTCATTGGTAGTATCTATTTCGTTAAAGTTTAGCCCTAACTACACTAAAGCAAAAACGTACACAAGTTACAGTGTTAATCTAGCTCTATCTAATACAGACCGTATTCAACAAAGGCCGTTTAACTATAATGTTAGGCTTAAGATAACTGGACTTATAGGTTTCGGTGTCTGCGATTAGAATTATTTTGTATTATTCTAGAAATTCTGTATTTAAAGAAGTACTGTTTCAAATTGGAGCTATCCACATGCCACCAAAGTACCTACACAAAGCTTCACACATCGGAAAAATATAACCATTGGGGAAAAATATAACTATAATATGAAATATAAAAGACATTTTTAAATATTTGTGTACAATACTTGCAATAATAACCTCAAAAAGTAACAAATACATCTTCACAGTGACATATCCAGAATTGCCCGATAAAGGCAGTGGGGTTCCAAATCAGATGACTAAAGCTGTATGCAAGGGTTAGTGGAGAGTGACCAAGTAGAGATTTCAGAATATATATAACAAGAACTATTGCAAGATTTGTGGAAAAGGAAAAAATCATCACCTCTAGTTCTTTCAAATATAAAGTTTAACTTTAAAATTGCATACGTTACTGTTTTAATCTACAAGTCATAAGAGTCAAACAAACAAAATACTTTATGATCTCCTCCCCCTCTCTCTTTGATAGATAAATTGTATGTTCACAATAAACCAAAGTTTTAACGAGAGCAGGACTGATGTTTGTTGAATTTCACGCAAAGCTTCTCAAGAGCTACCTGCGCTAGCTGTTCCTAATAATGAAGTGATAGACTAAAGAGAAAAAAGCTAGTCAACACCATCCACAGCCAACTGCTGAGCTACTCTTTACTATCGAATATCGATTGGTCTTCACATTATAACGTCCCCACTGATTAAACGGCAAGCAAGTTTGGTGAAGGGTTTCGACCCCGCGACATACAGATTGCGACTCGATCGCCCTAACCACCAAACCATTTCAGTGCTGTATTGTCATCCATACTTCTGCTTCAGTATCACCAACGCCCTAGCAACAAGTGTCCTTTAGAATATTTCCGCTACACAAGGACTATTTAAAGAAGTATTAAACAGAATTAGCGCTTACAGAATTAGCACTTTGTTAGTTTCATTTTTCTACGTGCGCCTACCGACTGTTGTATACCAAGCTGTAATAATATAAGCGAACATGTGTTACCAAGATCAAGCAAAAAATGACTGAAACTTTGGATTCAAACAATTCTAGAAAGCGAGTGTCACCAATGAATAATTGCGAATCGGGACAAACCATTGAAATATAACAGTATGCTAAATATTTTGTAATTTCAACAGTATATTCTACCAAAAAGTGCAATAAATATGATTATTAAACAACTTTATAAAACAGAAGTACTAAGTGTAATTTTCATATGTCTTTCTGAACTGTGATACTGCATAATAATATTATAAATACTTTGTATTTCTTTGATAGAAGACATTTAATCAAATTATAAATCTTTTACAAAAGAGTTAATCCAGAAGAGCAGATTTAAAATAGTTTTTTTTATAAAAACAGATTTTATTTATCTGATGTTGCATTAATAAATTAATCATTCCTTTCAATACATGTAATTTTAAAATCTTGTCTGGTATACACAATAAAATTGTATGTTGTTCCTTAATAAAGTAGTCATTCCTTTCAATAGATGTAATTATTAACTCTTGTCTGGTATACACAACAAAATTGTATGCTGTTTTTTGTAAGTAGAAGTGATGGTTCTGATGTAGCTACAACATGTTACGATAATCTAATTTAAGCTAGCTTACAGGATAAGTTAATTTCATTGTTTTCATACCAGTGGCTGTTTCATAATTTTATATTGCCACTCGTTCATATACTGCAAAGTTGGAGATCTTAATGTTGTTAAATTTGTTAGGCTCTTTGCTAACTTATGCATATCTTTGCGTGAGGTTGACTTTAACATTTCATCAAAGTTACTAGTAGTCTATCTGTAGGACCTAGTCACTAACTAGGGTTGAGAAGTGACTTGCTTCTGTGTCAGTTCTTGCCTACAGTATATAATTTGGCCTTTAAAAAATAACACAGTTAATATATTTAATACATTATTATACACAGTTCACAATGTCTAAGCTTTCTGATCTATCACGAACTGTCTTGCTTTGTAAAAAAATAAAATCAATCCTACCATTTACCAGTTCTTTATTTATTTTTTTATCGCCCACATAATTTTGCTTCTCTTTTCTTTAGTTTTTCTCGCAGTTTAGATAAGTTTATATGTCTCATGTGTTGGCATTTATTTGTTGTAAAAGTTCGATGAAGATGATGTTCATGATACCACCATAGTAAAGTTTAGGCCTAGATTAAACCAGTTGTCGAAGTCGTCTAACGGAATAGTTGTAAACCTGTCCCATTGCTTTAAGTGTTAAGATTCCTAAGGCTATTAAAAGGAGTGCTGACAGCCGAAGTGACTCCGTGTGATAACAGATAAGCGAATTATAAGTGTTGTGAAACACTGCCAGTCATTCCCCGTTGCAGTTGTTTGCTTGTTAGTAACTGAATGATTCGATGTTATGACTTATGTACAATCACTTGTGAGTATAATTTCGAAAGTAGTGTACATGTAGAAGAATAGAATATATAGGATATATATATATATATATATATATATATATTAGAAAAGTAGTAACAAAATAGGTGCAATATAGAGAAAATAAGGCAAGCAGGTGTAGAGAAAGGAACACATTAATAAAATTAATCAATGGTGCTGAAAAAGAAGCACAAGCGTTGAAGTTGTTGATTATTTTATATATTTTCTTGGCGTAACACAATCGGACGCGGATGGATAGGATTTCTCAGAGCTGAACTAGATTTTTCTTTCAAGGTCTTTCAATGTCAGGTCATGACAATGGGACCAACATGAATGGGATAAGCGTCAAAGCACGTATAGTGAAACAAATCTCAAACTGCCACATCTCAACTCTAATCCTCGGGGACATTACTATTTCACTGACAAGAACAGACACGTTTCTGAAACCCCAGAAAAATATATATATGCCCCCAGTGGCACAGCGGTATGTCTGTGGACTTACAACGCTAGAATCCCGGTTTCGATAACCGTGGTGGGCAGAGCACAGATAGCCCATTATGTAGATTTGTGCTTAACTACAAACAAACAAATAAAAATATATACATTGTTTCTAGCCTCTCCAGCCAGCTGGAGAGTTTACAAAGAAAGTACACTTACTCTGTCAGCCAAACAGCTATTAAATCACGATGGGAATGTCGAATTGGTAGTGTGAAACAATTCCGAATCAAGTCAATGGTGTACGAAACGCATTGAACCAAGTATCAGAAACAAGAACAATCCAAACATTAGGATGGACGTACCTTCACTAACAATACGTCATCCTAGTTGTTTTAAAATCTCGCTCAGTTTAGTTATTTGGTATGATCTTTTAGTACAAATAAATAAAATAAGTACATTTTTAGAGAGTTCTAAGATACAAATAGGTGTAGCTACAAAACATATGGAACGCTTAGTCAAGTTCTTAAACAAATGCTGTGAGACAGGGTTTTCATCGGTCTTGAAATCAGCAGAAGAACTGGTAGAAGATATTAATATATGATATTATTTTCAAACCAATTATTTGAATAAAAAAAGACCCAAAAATGAAATTAATCAATGAATGAGGGATTGATTATCACTAAGCAAGCAGAGCTATTTTAGGATGGAATATTTTTTACTTATAATATACGAAGCCTTATCAGCAAGTGACAAACGACTTGAGCTTTACTAATCTCACAATGAAAACTTAGTGTTGCTTTGTGAAATTAGAGATTTGGATGATATGTGAAAAGGTGATATATTTAAGTATTTCCATGGTCTTCAGCCTGTACTTCGTGACCGAGATTCTTGTGGCACAGATATGTTTGTTTTTTGATTTTGTGTGGAATTTCGCGCAAAGCTACACAAGCGCTATCTGCGCTAGCCATCGCTAATTTAGCAGTGTAAAACTAGAGAGAAGGCAGCTAGTCATCACCATCCACCGCCAACTCTTGAGCTATTCTTTTACAAACGAATAGTGGGATTGACCGTCACATTATAACGCACCCACGGCTAAAAGGGCGAGCATGTTTGGTGTGACGGGGATTCGAACCCGCGACCCGCAGGTTGAGAGTCTAGCACCCTAACCTCCTGGCCATGCCAGGCCAAAGATATGCTGAATCATACAAAGAGCGTCAAGTTCGAAGTTCTTTAACTGCCTCTTGGTAGTTTAGCGTTAGGTTCTGATGGCTTATAACGCTAAAATTCGGATTTCAGTACCCGCTTTGTACTGAACAACAAACACACAAATTTGAACTTGCACCTAAGTACACATATTCTGACCATCGCCATGGTAGTGATGCTGCTGATCAATCACTTAAAGTTTACTATAAGTGAAGAATGTTTTATAGACTTTATTTCTGAAGGAAATTAAATATCAAGAGCTCTATAAATTAACTCCAAAATTACTGCAGAAATTCCTACTAGAAAGCGCAAAAAAGTAGCATCTTGTTGCAGCGGTATGTCTGCGGACTTGCAACGCTAGAAATCGGGATTCGATACCCGTGGTGGGCAGAGCACAGATAGCCCATTGTGTAGCTTTGTGCTTAACTACAAGCAAGCAAACAAAAGCATCTTGTTGTATCGGTGTAATTGTTATTGGTTGAATAAAAAGTGCAACTCTTATGAATTATAATTAACTTTACATTCATGGTATGGAAAGTAGTTTTGCGTGTTACTATATATATTTATTATTTTTTCTTGATATTGTGCTATGACGTTAATTAGTTGTTTTATTCTATATCTACCCAATAGAGATTAATGATTACAAGTGCTTCATTTCAAATTTCATTTGGGATCCTTCTATTGTACGTGCAGGGTCTTTAAAGAGCTACTGACGACTCTGCTGAATAAAACGTAATATGACTCCAACATTTAAAATGAGTCAGACAAGGTTATAAAGGTTATATGTTATTAATCAATAACTAAGTAAAATAATTACATTAATGAAAACCTGAAATTCACAACTTAAAACATCTTACTCCTTTCACCACTTCATCTAATATAAATTAAATTTTCTTATAAATGTTTTTCTCTTTCGTATTCAAGTCTTGTTGGTAGGTGATCTAATTCCCAGAATGAGAATCAGAAACAAAACGTAGGATTTTTAACAAAATCACGAAAATGATTTGAACATGGAATAACACGTATTTGACGGACTCCTTATGTTGTAGGTGCATAGCTTCGTTTAAATTTTAAGATTATCTGTCTGTTCATCAAACTTATTCCCTGTGGGTCACCGGTAATTATATGGATTTTCAACTCAAAATCAGGAGTCTGATTCTCTGCATCGGTGAGCAGAGTACAGGTGACCATTATGACCATAATTTTATTCACAGACAGAGCATGCCACCAAATGTATATTTTTTTCATTGTAAGTTAATACTAATTTGTTATGAAAACTATATTTTTATGTAAACTCGTAATTTCAGAAGTATTATGTAAAATATTATTACAACACAATTGATATCTTTCACTAAACGTCACAATAGTGATAACTACGTTGTGATCGTTGTTTCTTTAATAGGGTTACACAAGTTTCTTTTTAAATCTTGAGGTTTCCGATAGGCTGCTATTGTTTGGTACTCAATGAATACTTCCTTCGATATAATATTTATTCTTATTACATTCCTAATACCCAGGGCATCAAATAAATAACTATGATAAACGTAGCAATAGCCGATATGGAGGGCTTTTTCTTAACCCTGTTTTATTTCTCTTATATGTTAGCAATATGCCGTTCAAAATTTTAGTTTCACTTCCCAATTAGCCGATGATGTGGTTAATTGGAAGAGTTCTCTTACTCCCTTCTATAACTGTAATTAACCTAAAACCAGTAATAAATGCAGTAGCTCGAAATTTACTTGGCCAAGACATATGCAAACAATAAAATCTAAAATTTGGCGAAAATCCAACTATATCAGAAGTATGACTGGCAAAAATCGAGACACATCATACAAAATTGACCCAAATATATAAAACCTACATACATGCTGTCATAGAATACGTATACCCATCATAGATAAATGTAGCACCGTTGCACATCACAACATACCTAAAAATCATTCAAAACTCAAACTACCAACTCAAACTTTTACATATTTATACAAACATACCGACCTTGTCAGACAGACTCCACGACATTTTGGCTAAATATTTTTTAATTAACCTGCACAAAAATGAGTTGTTGACTTCCATTGATAGATATGACATATATGATGAAGATAGTCCTAAGTACTTCTCCTCTACTAGTATTTGTACTAGATTTAATATAAACACACCTACTGCTAGATAACATACTACTACAGATCTTCTAATTTTATATATAAAAAAGGGTATTTTATGCTAAAATAAATTCTTAGAAGAATGTCTATTCAAATTTACGTGTGTTAAAGAACTGTTTATGAGTGTAAGATTGTATACACAACCAGCTTAAGAGAATCACACTGCGTAAAATGTTTGGAAATTCATCCATGAATATGGCCACGGAAAAAGTCCGAGTGTGTGTAAAAACCACTTAGAGCCTTTTAAGGTACAAACCCAAACCGTTAATATATTAAAATGCATTTACAGTAAGAAACAGCATTCTTTTAGAGAAGAGAAGAGGTCCAAAGATAACCAGACCTTCCCGGGACGAACGTAACCCTAAAACCGACCAAAGCTATACATACATTAAAAATAATTTTAATCGGTTTAATTTTCACGTTAATCTACATAACTGAGTTAACTGCATATGACCATCCCCAAGTCTGAACTAAGCTAGATGAAGTGAGGGAAGTAGTTAGTAGCAGTCATTGCCAACTCTTGGACTGTCGAATAATGGGATTTGACAGTCATTCTTATTGTATACCTACGGCAAGCTCGTGAACCTGAATCATCGGATTCGTAGTCCGGACACGATAAACACTTAACCATGCCTCCTAGTCCATTTCCCAATAAGACGGCCAGTATTGTGCAAATACGTACTCAAAACTTTAAAAGTCTTCTCTTTAAACTCTGTTCTGAGCTTTTCTCAATAAAATAATTACAGTTACCGCACCAAAATAATATAAGCTGGTTGTTTTTTTTTTAATCAATAAGTATAACTTATTCAGAAATATGTGACGATAAAAATATATTTTTATACTCTTCTGTACAGTACCAAAATAAAACTATGTGAAAAATATTTTCATTAATATACTTGTGTACCGCAATATAACCGGTTGTACAGAAAGTTTATCCTAGAATATTTACAGGCCATTTAATAAATAATAAAGAGGAAACATATGAAAAAAAATAAAATAATAAATTATGAATCTAAAAAATTCAATGAGGTGCATCCAAATTAATTGTGTTTGACCTCTAATCCTCTGTAAATTTTCAAACGTTTTGAGTAAATTATTTTGCCGTACTTATTATTATATTTCCAGTAATGTTACAATAAATTATTTTATGGTACTAAATTCTCAAAACATTTCAGACAATAATGTTTTATCAGTTATCTTGACACTGCCATTTATGACTAAAAGAAACCCACCAATAACTGCCTGAACGTTTGTTGCTGTGTCTTGTGTTACCACCTTCAAGATTTCATTCGTGGCTGAACAGTCAACACAATTAACTGCACAGAACTCTTGGGGCAATTAATCTAATGGACTGATGTTAGGCCTAGTTGCACGTTTAAGAAACATGAGATATGTAGTTCATACTTGAGGATGTAGTAATTCTTGCTTCTCCAATTCAGTTTTGTTCAACAAATGTCTTGTAACCTAAACCATGCCTTATCATGCTGAGGGACTTCTAATATACGATTAGATAACAACTGGCACTATTCATGATACTTACTTCAAATACCACCTGTAAATATTGCTTTTAATGGGAACATCCTCCTTCAAATAATGAATGTCTAGAGAAAATTGTTAACACAAGAATACACCTGATATTCTTGTTATTTCGATTTAAGGTATAGGAGAAAACTCAAATTTTCTTACATTATTATCATTACTGTCCTGATAGAAACCATTACACATAAAACATAATGTGAACAGGGTTATATTTGTTTCGATGAAACCCAGTGTTGTGACTATGGCGTTGAAGCTTATTATTTATCGTTGTCAAACTGTCACATTATAGTGACACTGTGAGATGGTATTTAACGTTATTCTCAATACTAACTTGATGCATGTCGTCGAGATGCAAAATATGTTAGTGACCGAGTTTGGGGAGGGGGGGGTTTGAGCCTTCCATATTTGTCACGCATGTCTGCAAGTTAAAGCTAATCGCAGGCACGACCATAATAGTTCGAGAAGAGGACAGACAGACAAACAGACTCCTTCCCTATCCGCCTTGCCGTTCAACACCTGAAGTTACAGTTTTAAAAGATCTGAGATCGGACCGGTTTTCAATCACAGAAGCTGAAGAGCTGTCCAATAGACAAACTGTCTAGTCTAGTCACGTAGTCAGGCCCATGTAAGAGCATTATCTTAGTTTTTAATTTCAAGTCTATTGTCTACGTGCAAATTTACACGATCAGACTTCTAAGAACTGAAGCCTTGGCGATGTGCAATGTGATATCACCAAATATTTCCTAACATAAACCAAGGCTTTCATTTATCTCATATAAAATTATGAAAATTAAAATCGAAATATTCATAATTTGATGAACAACAAAACAAAAAGTCAGGGTTTCTCCACATTAACATGAAAAATCTCTCCAAGTTAATCGATAAACATGCACACTTCTTTCTACTATTTTAGTTGAATGTATCGAGACTTTTAGGGTTTTATTAGCTGTATTAATATGGAACTTTATGTTGGGGCTAACTGGAGCCGACATAGCTTAAAACTGCAGACCTCAGGTGGTATTGGGTGTTATACAGTACAAGCAAATATGTTTCCTATTACCACCCTGTAGGTCCTCCCATAGTTCATGAATTTAATCGGGCTTTCTTTTATATACCACCCTGTAGTGCCCCTAACAGTTCACGATTTTAATCGAGTTTTCTCCCCCCCCCCGAGCTCTTTATAGTAAATG
>NW_013665738.1:80242-91462 GCF_000517525.1 Limulus polyphemus
TAAGACTAGAGGGAGGCAGCTAGTCATCACCACCCACCGCCAACTCTTGGGCTACTCTGTTAGCACCGAATAGTGGGATTGACCGTCACGTTATAACGCCCTCACAGCTGAAAGGACGAACATGTTTGGTGTGACGGGGATTCGAACCCGCTACCTTCGGATTGTGAGTCGAACGCCCTAACCACCTGGCCATGCCGGGCCAACTGGGTATGAAAGCTTTATTTAAATGATTAAAAGAACAATTGTACCACAATAAGCGTGTTATCACATGTATAATAAAATTGACGCACAAGTGTGCAAATTTTAAATAATTCATCATATGAACATATTTTTTATATAATTATACTTTATGTTTCTAAAGCAGAGCAAAGGCACTAAGTTAGCCACTATAGATATCTGCTCCCTTCCCCATCTTTTAATAAATTTCTCGGTTTTTTATTATGAAAACTATCTTTTTCACTGTCAGTCGAGTAGTTGAAAAAAAACGCAATTTTCTCCACGAAGTTCAGAACGTGTATGTGTACCCAACTAGGTGTGGACATTTACATAAATATAATGATCGCACAGTGGCTGTTGTGTTCTATCCACATTAACACGTATGTCATTGATTAAGTAGCCAAAACTGTCCTCCCTCAGAATGTTCGATGCCTGGGACAAGTTGCCCAACTGTTCCTCTGGTGAGTAATACAGTTTCCCAGTGTTTTTTAAAATAGTTTTACCGATAGAACTATATATAAGGGGCTGAGGAACAATGTCGGTCAATAAAAGTCTCTCCCCTTATTGTATAAACGCTGATGAAATAAAACAGAAGAGGATATCAGGAAGTTTGACTACCAGCTGTTTACATTTATGTATATACACAAAGAGTTACCAACTTGTATTAAAATGATTTAGGAGGCTCACCACGTCATCACAGTCCATGTTGCCACATCTAGTTGTGCCTTTTATGACCAGCAATATCTTGACAATTGACCTGCAACGTAGTTTTAATTGAAAAAGCTTCCATCTTGAAGTTGTGATGTTCAAAGCACACACTCCACCTTACATGCTTACCATAATCCATGTAGTGTAGAAGGATAACTCTTTCCCAGCACCCATTCAACAGTCCGATTGTAGAGTAATCCATATGCGCTGCATCCGGCGACTTAAGAGGCACTTCTCTCTACGAAATAGCATGAATACGCTTTTGATTTTCCAGCTGCTTCAGACATACGATGGTTGAACTGGAAGTATGACTGTAAGATTATCTTGGTGAATCCATACCCTGTTGGCCTCGTTTCCAAAAGGAGATCTTTCTTGATTATGTGTGCACTGTTGCCTGAGGTAAATGGGCAGCTTCTGCCACTGATGTTTGTATTCATAGATTCTCACCTGTTACAAGATCCCGGACTTTGCTTACCACAGCTGGGATAAGACTTGTTGTAGGGCTATTTACGAATGCTCGTGGTACCCTATGTTAATCCATATTTCTTAATTTCTCATTGCCATGAAATAAAAGGACATCTCTGTTTCGAAAATTCTAAATCCTCCATTGCAGTACATCATTATAATATGAGTGTATGGATGTTATTCGTCAGAAAGTGTTGTTCCTTGTTCTTTCGAAAAGAGATCAGTTCTCGGTGACAGCACACTACCTATAAAACACCAGATATTGCCTAAACGTATTTCTATCGCATCCTGTTTCACCGCAGCTTTATATCGGCTGTGATTATACGTGTCTTGTTAATGTGTATATTCAAAATCGTTATGATAAAATATACTTAGTCCTGTATTTATATATAAATCCCGCGTGAACAATATCTTTGTATTTCAGCTATCTACACATGTAAACAAGATGGCCACTACTATGATTGATTCTACAGCATAGGAGACTTTAGGCAGGTCTAGTAATTAGCACGTTTACATTAAACGCATAGAAATAAAGGAGACCAGCACATTTGTAATTTGTCTCACTAATTCTTCCCATGGCACAGGAAATTAATTTGTATTTTATGATTAATTTACATATCCCTTAGCAACACTTTTATATCTTACAAGATCGAGTATAATACTGTTATATTATGCCAAATCCACGTTCTCTTTAACTTGTAAGTATCCAAAATGATACAAGTTTAGTTACAACATTATGACAACGTTCCACCTTAACCTGCTACCTGAGTCCATTTGTTGTATACTAGTAATTTAGACATTTCACATTTACCTGTTACATGTTCCTTCTTATATGATACCATTCGTTTGGTCTTGTATGCCACGTAAGTAGAGTTTGTGAGATTTTATCTACTGCTCATACGTTTAACAATACACAGTTTCAAATGGATCAAGGACAACTCTCTCAGATACTCAATGTTTTGTCATTTTTGCCATCACATAGCAATTAACTTAAGCATTTCAATTGTAATTTTCAACCTGAATGACACTTATGCGTTTGTAGGCTAAGCAGCCAAGTCAAAGACACCTAGAATTCAGGTATAACTGTCCCTAATTTTGAAGTAATGTTAAGAGGAAAGGCAGCCACCTAACAGCACTCACCGACAAAAGAGTCTTGTCTGGCTTTGAGTTGAATAACGGGATTGGCTGTCGTTTAAAATAGACCCACAGATGAAATTGCAGAGCGTGTTCAGCAGCATCTTGAAACTGTACAGCTTTCAAGCATGAAATGCGGTGATACCACAAGTTTAAATGTGCAATTAAATCTTATTAAAAAAGCAGTAAATTCCACTACAATATTAATGTAAACAGTGAACACTTGTATCATTAAACTTTGTATATGACAAACTTTTTATTTAAAAAACAAAATCTGTAACTTTACTTTCCTGAAAATGTTTTTTCTTTTTATGTCTACGGGTTCAATTATTTCAAACACCACTCTTTGCCAGAGGATCAGAAAAAGTTGCACAATCTAACGTGACTCAAAGTGACACAAATGTTTAATACTTGTACTTTAAAACACTATATAGCATTGCTTGATATAACTCTATCTTGCAAGAATAAAGAGAAAAGAAAAGTTTTTTGTAATATTCGGATATCTCAATATCAAATTTTACTTCAAAGGGTCAGACGAATAGTAACCTATCAGTAAATTGCATACTTGAAGCATTATCATTCACTATTACAGCAACAAGCTGAGACATACGATTAGTAGAGAAATAAATGTAAGTTTTTGTTGTTCATGGAAATGCTTTTACTGACAAGTGACGTTCTTTGTGTGACCAAT
The DNA here is from genome assembly GCF_000517525.1 of Limulus polyphemus. Lineage (NCBI taxonomy): Eukaryota > Metazoa > Arthropoda > Merostomata > Xiphosura > Limulidae > Limulus > Limulus polyphemus. The sequence goes on from NW_013665738.1 coordinate 83,457, forward strand.
GTTGCTGAAAAAAACCTGTAGCGTTATTTAAACTTGACAGTCTTATATAATGCGAGTCATTTTTCGTTAAGTGAAAGGTCACAGGTTACACAGTTGAAGAGTATACCTCGTGGTAGTCGCGTGGGCGTTCAAACAGCTACTCAGCTATAACACGTGCCGTTAACAGGAAAGCGGTTGCGGATATGATTTTGAACAGATGACCGGAGCTTTACAAATTATACAGGTAAATATGACTCAGAATTCTGCTTGAGAAACAAACACCCACAACAGCACATGAAAATAAAACGTTGGATATTTCTAAATATAAAAAGCGAACATGCGAATGCTATGGACCCTGTGTGATTACTCCAATTAGTCTAGGAATTTCAGTTGGTGTACTTTAATAACCTCATATTTATATGATACAAAAAAAAACATCTTTCTTCCTAGATCCGCTTATAAAATTCACAAAGATACGTAACAAAGGATAAACACAGTAATTATTTAAATGTTTTTAACTCATCATCGATTCCAAGGTTTTGTCCTGTAAGAAGGGATTGAAAACTTCATTGCATTGTTAAGATTGAAAGATACGAGCTATTGTTTCAGTAGAAGTTTATTCAGAGTAGATATAGTAGGTTTGAGAAATTTAATTGATTACAACTGCTCGTTGAATGGGAAGGGAAACACGTTTCAACTTCTATGCTAGGGCCTCGTTATAGAAGCCGAAACAGTATTCCTTGTTCATTCAACAGGTACTGAGGTAGATACGAGCCTCCACTGATTCTTTATTGTACCGGCTTTGTTCAAGGTCAACCAGCAACTTCGGCCTCACTAGCTCAACCAAACCTTACATCGTGTCCAACTACTTCTATAATTCTCTAAAATAGGTATACCTTGTGTTATTTACATACCACGTGATGACTTAAAATTGATGGTAAAAAAATATTAATAATGCTACCTATTTGTAACACGCAGATAAGGTGGGGGCAATATGGTTTAATATAACAAAAAGACTTTCAAATTATGTTTGATAAGTGGTTGTATGGTAACTATTGATTTATCAGGTCACTTTTCAAGCCTCCAGCTACACCAATTTTTTGCATATTTTACATAACGAGACGATGACGAAGTAGAGGACATCGCACTTTGGAATTTCACGTTGTAACAACTATCGCCTGGTGTTGCAACAGCCAAGGATTCGTCACTCTCCCGGATATTACATCAGATTTTAAGAGAGCGACCTCTAGGAGCATTTATTTAATAAACTTTTTGCACTAACTGAAATGATCTCGCTCTTATATAATTCAGGTATTTAGCGCTCCCTTTGTTAGAAAAATATACACAAATATGATACGTGTAGAAAAGTTCCAAGAGTCTCTCCAATTATTGTTAATATCAATGATAACAAATGGTACCATTTCCCAGGCAAACAGAAGATGAGAGGAAAGACTACATTTCCCGTGATTTAGAAATTAAGATATATTATTCTTATCGGATTAGGCAACACAGGAAACATGCAAGTCTCTTTGACTTTGCGTTCGTAACACATAATACGCCCACCTACGGGGCACACCGTAAAATTTTTCCGCGCCGTACTTGTACACTGACTAATAAATCACTGCTATCTAGTGATATATATATTCTTCTATTTATTAAACACGTTATGCATACGAAACAAAAACAATAAAGATCGTAGGATAGCTAAGTGATGATATTTGATTAAATTGTAAAGCGAACCTAAAGAGTGCAGATATAACACTGTGATACACTCTAGAAAGGTCAGAGGCCAAACAACTTTAAATATTTAGTTTACATCACAAAGAAATAAACAAACGTTATGTTGATTCAAATCGTACATATTTGTTTTCGGGTTAAGTTACCATTAACGTTAAATATAATACGCTAATAACAAGGAATGCAAGACAGAAAGCCTCAGTCTTATGTATTAGCTAAGTGTAATTGAAAATAGAATGCGTACACAGTACATGCGTATTTTTCACTGCTTACAAGAAACACATGGACACAGATAAACATGGCTGATAACATGTATGTTTACTGACGAGTAGTTGAAGACCGGTTATTAATGCAAATTAATCGATGTCACTCATGGGTATTCCTTTATACTTGTTTCACTATTGTGTTTTTATTGGGAGGGGGGTCTCTACCCAGACACATGATATTACCACTTAAACATGTCGTGTGTGCAAAACTCAACCAATGCTTTAATACCACGAAGTGATCGTGTGAACCGTGGAATTTTAAGAACCTTCTCTGTTCTTGTTGAAGAAACCATCGCCTTTTCGTGCTATATTGCAATCTATAAGAGCAAGAACTTGAAAACAAGCATGAAAAGCTTCAGTGCTACAAACACGGCTTTATCCAAGTGCGTAAAACACAGACTTGGGTAATACGCACCAAAAATCATTTTAAAGTGATTCCAAGACGAAGGTTTCAGTACTTACAAATTCATGCTCCACTGCCTCCGCGTGATTTTTCGTAGACTCTGTAACTTCTACCACCTTCGACACGAGTTCTTTCAACGAAAACGGCGGGAGATTCTGGAAGTCTGAGTCAGGATCCAGTAAATGGTCTGGAAGGCCACATGGATTCACCCAGCGTGGCTTTTCTCCAGATCCTAGAGGAGCACTCATTGCTTTAAAAGGAACGAGACTAAGGACACACACCAAGATAACACGCTGCAAATCTGAAAAAATTAAGATCCAAAGAAAAAAGGTTTTAATACACATACATATTACCATCATTCTGTAATCGTACTGAATCGACGTCATTTTTGACCTTTTCCCTACCATTTTAAGGGACGTTCTAAAACCGTACTTGCTTTTTACTACCGAGATTTTTTGCTTAATATGACACAACAGTGAAATGCACGTGGCCTCAAAACTAGTTCGAGATAGGCCAAGTACGTGTATTTTACTACTGCTCAGAGCCGTCATACCACTAAACTCTGCAATACTACCGTAGCTTACTCTGAAACCGCAGAGTGAAACACGTGAGCGAAAGAAAAAAAACCTACTTGACGGGGATAGGCAATCGCTTTTCCTCCTGTGATTAGACGGAAAGTGTTCCCCCACTAGAGGCTCCAACTGAAACGACCTCTTGTTGCTCGCTGAGTTCCAATGGCAACTTATCATTCCGAAGGGATATTCCGAGCAAGTGGTCAGGAGCGTGAGGAGCTGCAAAGACTGACCGCCAGGTGTATCTCAAATATTCTCATGTATGCCAGACAACTTGTAACTTCGATCCGGCCAGCTCGCAGGTTTTGAATAACTATCCATTCGATGTGAATTGCTTGTTAAGCAATTTTTAAGTGATATACAAGCAATAATCAAAAACACCCGGAAACTGCGGCTGCGCATTACTTAGGACATCCTCAAAGATTACACAGACTATTACTTGAAAGTCCCGCCATTAACAGTACTTCCTATTGGTCTTTCCTCAGAATAAAGGAGGAGTCTGAAATATTGACGCATATGGGCGTATCAATCAAACGCATACAACGTCATGGAGCCGATATCTTTTACGTCGTGAGTAGTCTTGCAGCTAGCAAATAATTTTAGCGAAGGCACGCTGATCATGTTAAGGGAGGAGCGACCTACTATGTCCTTTATCTCAAAACTATCACTACCTAATCCCACATTGATATCATCTTCAGTGTACGCTCCACAAGCTGTGGTTAGGTACCACGGGATGTTGAGGTAAGTGTGTAATAGCGATCCCAGACATCCGCTGAATGAAAGGAAGTCTGTCTCCTATCATAAATGATCCAGTGTCAGTCCTGCCTCAGCTTCATCAAAGGTTCAATCAAGTGCAAGTCATTGATACGCCGTCTTGTGCCTCGTGAAACATGGTATAAGGTATTTACTACCTCATGTCGTGGTTTGTGTAAAAACTGTGATTATATGCAGCGTCTTTGGAGACGCTATGCTAAACTTGTCTATTAGCCAAACGACTTTATTGGTGAATACAATAGTGAAATATGAATGCTAAGAACAAAACAAAAAATAAACGGTTCTGCGCGCAAAAGTAATTTTGAATTTCAGGAAATGCGACTCAAAAAAGTCGCTGAATCATTCATGTAAGCTAATTTATCATAGAAATTGAGAAATGAATCCATTTTGAGGATTCCCACCACCTCAGTTGGGCTATGCTCAAATCCACTCATTGCCATGTCTCTACCGTGATGGTGGCAGGGCTGTATAATTCATCTCTGCTACCATAGTAAAGCTCTCAGAATTAATGTATATATAAGAAAATTCCTTTCTAATAAGTCATATTATGAGCTTTATTAAAATGTTTGTGTGTGTGATATGATTGTGTTTCTTAAATAATCTGCTGGTCCAAGAACCATCATCAGTATTCGGATATGTTTTTGTTAGACCATAGAAATTGTTTGTGTAAAAAGTATTGTGAAATATTGGATTATCGTGAAATTTATAACTTATACATGTGTTAAGATTAGGATAAATGTTCATTTATTCATAGTTCTTTTTAAAATATGTAAACCTCATAACTCTCACTTAAAGCTATTTGAAGAAGTTAGGAAACACCAATATAGGCTTATATATTCCAAACAAACCATATGCTTTTTACTGGTCTGTGGAGCGAAAAATGTTTGTGAACCATTAGCATAACCTACATTTTAGTATAGGTTTAAGAAAGGATTGTGCACTCTTAAGGGTCTGTCAGAGTTTTAACACAGGCATAATATATACTGGAATACTATCGTGCAGAATAGCTCATTAATACATTAATTTTAAAGAAAGAACAACGGCGAAGTATGAGACAAAAGTTATGTAGAATAATGGAAGACTAAAAGTTTTTTTAGCTTCGTATATTGTGTTTTTACCTTGTTCTTTTCCGTTGAATTTGCGCATGGCAAATTGCATAGTATTAATCTGTAACAATCTACGATGAAAAGAAAAATCTCGACTTTTATAATTTATGAAGAGAAAATTGGCGGATCTCCCGTAAATTAATTGCTTACAAAGCTCAAATACTGGATTCGATTCCCTGCGGCATACAGAGCGCATATAACCCATTGAGTAGCTTGCGCTGGAATAACGACAACAAAAACGACAAACACATTCTCACGTGAACAGTTTCAATTTCTGTTAAAACCGCAATCGGCTATTTGTAGAAGAATCATTGCTGAATCTGACTGAGCTAGCTAACTAACTATTTCACAGTGTTAATCAGGCACCTCAGGATATCATTCACTATACGACTTAATATGATAGAGTAGTCTGATGAGTGCGAGAAGGTTATATTATCCTCTTTAATAATAGTTATTACACTTAGTCCGGTACAGTTACAGGATAAATATACCGTGTTTTTTATTCCATAAATGTGACTGCTTAATTCGGCTGATGTCTTCTCCATCACAGTGATTTTCTCTAATTATTGCTTACGATATTCAAGTATAAACATGTATGGTGTGGTAAGCAAAATACAATAAAACTGTATAACCGGTTTTGTTAGTGTTACATGATCATTCCAAATCACATGAATTATAAACTTTTCTTTCGTTAGTAAATAACCACACATCTTTTAAAAGGGTGGGAGGGGGAGGAAGATGTGAGGATTTTCTCTTCGACGAGGTCTTGTTCTTTGTCTTATAGCAAGCAAATTTATTAAATTTACTTTTTCGTGACAATCAACATTTTTTTCTACGTATTTTGAGGAACGTTTTCCCCATTTACAATAAAACAAAAAGATCGGTAATTTTGTAAAATGGAAGGATAACGTAACATTGTTGGAAGGATTTCTATCTCTGATGAATTATAGTTCAATATTAGTTTCAATTTCTTGAACGTCAAAGTCTATTATATTCTCACATCTTGCTCGCTTTTATATGGAAACAAAAATAATCTTATTTATGAAAAAAATGGAAAAAATTTTGATAGTATTGTAACAGAGGTGTAACTCAATTAGTATACAGTTAAGATAGTTTTGAGATCTCTAAGGAACTGGCAGATTTAAGATTTTGTGAACAAATTTATTGTGCGAATTGTGACATTGACTTCCTGTGCACTAACATTCATTTACAGTAAACAATTCAATTAGCGGCAGATTTGATTTTTCCAAATTGGACGATTGCAGAAGGTGAAGCAAAATTAGTTTTGATTCAGTTATTAAATTTTGCAACTAAAAAAATCCCATTTTTAAGTTTAGCTATAGTATTTATGATAAACAAACTGTGTTGCTAGAGCTTCAAAATTGGCACCTAGTCTAGCAACCCTGTTTTTATGTTATCATGAAAAACAATGGCTGAGTAACAGTTTAGAAAGTTTTAAACCTAACAGATATCATTGGAACGTTAATGATACCTTCGTTATCTTTAAAGAAAATGAAAAAAAAAATTCATTCTTAGAGTATTGAAATAAACAAAATTATTTTTTAACTTATTAGCTGAAGAAGAAAATTACTCAAAGTTGTCTTTTTGTAGATCCAGGTATTAATATTGTTTCGGGATCATTTAGAAATATGAACGTATTATAAACTTGCGTACACAAGATTGTATAACCATGTTGATAATTTTATACTTGTTAAATTTAAGGATAATTTGCTAAATATCTTATTTAATAGAACTCATCATATTGCTAGTAATTTTCATAAAGAAATGGAAAGTGTAAAATATGTGTTGTTAAGAAAATGGATTTCATCTCTCATTGCTTGACAACATTTTAAAACGTTTTTTTAATTGGATTCTACACCCCTCATAAAAATTTATTTGACGTGTCCAAACTGTCATTCTATGTCAGTCTACGTTTATGGGTAAGGACAGTTATATTTTAAGAAGTATAATCGAAAATATCTTCAAATCAATATTTAATTAAGTATCAGTTTATATAGCCTTAAAGTCAGTCGTGAAAATTGTGTACTTTATACAGTTAATGGACAAAATTGATAAACTTCAACAGGTTAAGCTGTTTATAAATGTGCATGCTCTCGATGTGGTCTGATGAAAAGAACTTTGCTGTAATATGTAGTTCCAATAATAAACAAGACCTGAGAAGAAAAAAGATTGGCGACTGAGAGACTAAAATTAGCACTGAACTCTAAAGAATAACTATTATATTTGTAAGCTTTATTTGACTTCAACAAATTTACTTTCTGTGCATGATCTGGAGTAAATAAAACATGTCTCGTATAAATCAAAATATCGAGTTCCTTATAAAGAAGATCGTGAACAAGACGGGGTTCCACAAGACTGCTCTTGGTAGTCGAATTTTCATGCAATTCAAAATCGGAAACCGTGAAGTAAAGTGTCCTGGTTGTAGCAAGAAATAAGCCAGTTAAATTAATATCGTTATGAGTAGTAAAAAGATCAGCAGAGTTCAAAGTTTTCTATGTTTAAAAAAACATGATAGGATTATTTTTCAAACGTAACTTTATTTTAGAATTCAAATGTTATGATCTAAAATAAATCAATCTGGTCGTGTGTTTTTTTTTAATTTTAACCTATACAGTTTACTCATGTGTGTATTTCTCCTGCAGTGTCCGAAGTTATTTAAAACCCAAAATTGAAAAGCGCACTATTTCCTTAATAATTTCTGGGGATTCTACAGACACATTTAATATGATATATATATATAATACAATTACATCTAACTTCTCTGGAAAAATAACATTTTAATATTCTTCGCAGCATTTTAATGTATTAGATTGGGAAACTTTACAGATTAACTTTTTCTTCAATAGCTAAACATATCAAACTATATTCAAACATGTACTCATCCCCATCTGTGCACATATCCTTTGTTTTCAATTATAGATAATAAAAATAATGTCTCATATATTAAAATGTAAAATTATAGAAGACCAATAATGTCAAAATACTATTCATTTGAGCCGTGCCAAGATAAATTATTCTGATGAACAAGGAGGCCAAAATATCGATGAAGAAAAAAATCGAACATATATATACATATATATATATGTAATTTGGTCGACAAATTTATTGTGCGAATTGTGACATTGACTTCCTGTGCACTAACATTCTA
>NW_013665738.1:91483-94360 GCF_000517525.1 Limulus polyphemus
CAAAGAATAAATTAATTTCTTACGGATAGAACAAAGGAAGGTCCAAAACTAATCGAATAGTAGAAAAAAATACGAACATATATATACACTATATATATATGTAATTTGGTCGGTTGCTTAGAAAAAGATGCAGTGAACGTAAATAAACAAAGAAATATATATTTTTGTTTTTAAACAGCTGTAGTATAGTGTATTACAGCTTTTAATGTCCTTCTGACATTTCAGGCCTTTATATATATATATATATATATTTATGCTATAATGAACCATAAAGTAATTTCCAACTTCCATATCAAAAACATCTGTCAGGAATGTTTAATTCGACGAAGTGTCTAGTTCTAATGAGACGGTCTGTTGAACACTAAAACACATGCGTGTCCTTGATAATCAAGGTGAAAAAATTTGACCATGTACGTTATAATAAACAGCTTTAAGAAAAATACATATGCTTAAAGTAACTGCATGATAGAAGGCACAGAATTTTAAACAGAAACATCTTTCATAGCTTGCCAAGACGAGGCGCATTGTAATAACTATGACACAATAAAGGTAACGAGTTGTTGTTTCTATGAAACAATAGTTAAAACTCAATTATTTCAAAGAACTTGATATATAAATTCTTTCAAGACACATCTTGTTTCCATTTTCAATTGAACGTATGAAATTATGTTATCGAATTCAGAAAATGAATGCAGACAATATTCAATGTTGGCAAATGTTGAACTGAGTGACTATAAGGTGAAAAATAGGAAAATTAATAAAATTTTATTCTGATGCAATTTTCTAATTTTTTCTGATTATACATGGACGCCATTTTAGAGGCAATAACATTATTTAAAAAGGTTATTCTGTCAAAGCTATAAAGCTGGATCAACAAACGGAGACTGGTATCATACAGCTTTTAATAATTGTCATGGGGTATAAAATTAAAACCTATAATTTAATAAATATATATAATTTTTTGCATAAACCACATCACAGGTGTATTTTAGAACAAAAGCGTGTTCAAAATGATATGAAATCTAATTCCCTGTGGGCTAACAAATATACACCAATAATAATAAAAATGTCTAACAAACATACACTGATAACGATGAAAATGTATTAGAAAGATACACCGATAATAATAAAAATGTCTAACAAACATACACCGATAATGATGAAAATGTTTAACAAATATATACCAGTAACGATGGAAATGCCTAACAAACATACATACACTAATAATGATGAAAATGTTTCACAAACTTACACCAATAATGATGAAAATGTTAATCATACATCAGTAATGGTGAAAATGTCCAATAACCATATGCCAATAATTATAGAAATACTAACAAACATTCATCAGTGAAGATGAACTTGTCCAACAAACATCACTGTTCAACACGGTTCCGTTACGTACGAAACATTTCTTCCACCATTCCGTGAACTTAACGTATCAGTTTGTTAAAATGTCGGTATAGTGTTACGAATCTCATATATAGCAACTGTTCTCCGATGGTTCAACAGAGGGTTTAGGCAGTGGACAGAACGCAGATAACCCATTAAGTAGCTATGTGCTAAAACAAACACGCGTTACATATGTTTAAAAAACATCAGTTTTCTGCGAGTCTTAATTGGCTATGCAGACCCGTCATTTAGAGCAGTACTTCTCAACTGGGTGAATGATTCACCCTGGGGTTAATGAGATCAGAATCAGGGTGAATGAGTATTATTAATTATACAACAAATTCAAGAGCAAAAAAAAGTCATTAGTTATTATTATTTATTCCAGTTGTAGTTTGATAAATACATTTATTTAATGTTTATGTTGTATTAAGTCTAGTTGTAGTTTGATAAATACATTTATTTAATGTTTATGTTGTATTAAGTCTAGTTGTAGTTTGATAAATACATTTATTTAATGTTTATGTTGTATTAAGTCTAGTTGTAGTTTGATAAATACATTTATTTAATGTTTATGTTGTATTAAGTCTAGTTGTAGTTTGATAAATACATTTATTTAATGTTTATGTTGTATTAAGTCTAGTTGTAGTTTGATGTATACTTAAGCCGTAATAAATAATTTTGCATTTTAACTTAGTACTTTTCGGTCTTTTTTTTTTTCTAACTGGGGGTGAATGATATTGGAAAAGGTTGAGAAGCCCTGATATAATATACAGCCCTTTCTAGATATTTAAAACAAATACACATGGTTCAATATTATTCCGCTCACGGAAATTACAGATATGATTAATTCCCGTTTCCTCGCTTCCTACAAGATCAATTATATAAATTCAAAGCCTACAGAGATATCAATACTTAAATATATTTGTAGTAAGACAACATTAGTAAGTAAACACTACATTCTTTGTTTGGTCACTTAGTGTCTCTCCGAGAAAAAGAAAATATAATAGTATTGTTACGCCTCCAGTCGTTAGTTAATTTTCCGTAACTTCGTTCTGACGAAACTTTAGCGACACAAGTCCTTTATTAAATAAAACTGGTTTATTCTTTCCGAATACAACTGTACCGATACACTTAATTTCAACAGTCTCTCTATAACAAACGCTATAACGTCTCACGTGACCAACAATATTTTATCCGCATACATTCAATTACTCATTACACTGTTCCCCGTCACGTTGTCAACGTCTTATATATATATACAAGATTAACACATATCTAGTGGTCTCCCGATAATTCACGAAGGTTCGAGAGAAGGAGTGGCGTGATACTGGTCACGTGACATCGCTGACGCAACACTATTTATGTTACGTGTTTAGGTGTTGCAGCATGTAATTTCACGAAACAAACTGTGATAACCTAATAACCAAAACACTAAAAACTTAATGTATAACATATATATATATATATATATCTCACGTGTACCTT
>NW_013665738.1:95275-100752 GCF_000517525.1 Limulus polyphemus
AGGGGTGAATGATATTGGAGAAGGTTTAGAGGATCAAAAAGACAAAAGTCGCAAATCACTAGTTCAGGATTTTACATATTAACACGATCATTTAGTCGTTGGTCGCTAGCAAATGATATTCAAATTATGGGAACAAGATTCGATTTCTATCTAAACACCTCTCGTAACCAAATTTTCCAGCAAAAACAGTACATAAACTTACTCTGAAAATTATTATCAAATGTCACTCGTGAACAGAAGAGTTACAGATGCTTCTTTTTAGTTTTGTTTTCCCCGCCTATAGACTCGGCAGTATCTAACTCTAGGAGAAAAGATTTCATTAAATCAAAATAAATTATGTTGCTGCTAAATTATATTTCATGTGTCGAGTAGAAAGTGAATGGTTTGTGTTAAAAAAAAACAACTACTATTGTTGCATAACTGTATATATGATACCGCATTTCTTCTTGTTTGTTTGTGATTATGCACAAAGCTACACAATGGGTTAGCTGTGCTCTGCCCACCACGGGTATCGAAACCCGATTTCTAGCGTTGTAAGCCCGCAGACATGCCGTTGTGCTACTGGGGGGGGGCGCATTTCTTCAGCTGTCAGCATTGTAAATGGTCACTTTATGGAGACAAACATTATTTATGGACATATTGGTACTTGGTTACGATGACATACAACGCACTAACTATAGTAGCAGTGAAAGTTTAAATGGGTTTTATTGAAACACAGTTATATACATTTTAAAGCTGGAAATTATTGGGTATTTGTAAATCGTGGAATCACCTCAAATCAGCCAAATCACCCAAAATTAGCCTTTGAAAAGTCAATTTTGTTTTTACCTTTCTAATTAAATTTAAAGCACAGATCAGTAAGCGTTACTGGCTGTAAATCATAGGCCTAACTTTCACGTCCGTCGATGAAATGATAGTAAATTTACAGGTGGGGTTTTTGGTAATTTTGGCAATTTAGTTATTTTGACTGATTTTTAGTCATTTACATTAGGACGACCTTGGGTGATTCCATGTTTTACAAATGCTATAAATTCTCGTGGGAAACTCCTACCTCGGTCACTGTAGTGGTTAATTGTTTCGGATTATATGGATCATCCTATAGTTCTTTTTGAATAACTTATTCTTTGTTTCTTTGAGGGAAAGATTGATTTGGCTAGCAATCAAAAGTTATTTTGGACGACGTTTCGGACTTGATGCAGCGACCTAGAGTTCTTTGGACTGTCCGCCTTTTTGTGTGTGTTTGAGTTTTGAGTTAATAAATAAAAACATTTGTGAACACCTCTTAACTCATTTTGCAATGGACAAGGATTTGGGTTCTATACATCTTTGGTGGACAGTTCTGACCTTGATGGTTTTAGTAAGCGACATTTCTGGATCCATTACTTTGCTGGTTCGAATCCAATAATTGAACATACTCGCCATTTCAGTCGTGGGGACATTATAATGTTACAATCAATTCCACTATTTGATTAGATCAGCCCAAGAATTGACAGTTGGGGGTGTTGACTAGCTGCCTTCCCTCTAGTTTGAATTAGGGACAGCTAGACAGATAGCTCTTGAGTAGTATTGCGCGAAATTCAACAAAAAAAATCTTTTGTTTTCAATTGTTACATTAGTTAGAGTTGAAATTACTTTCTAAACATAACGAAATGTTATACTCGAAAAAAAAACTTTTCTATCTACGAAAAGGGTTATTTTGCAATTATGAATATACCTGATTCTGAAGATCACACTGATACATAGATTTTGATGAGCACAAGAACTCCGAGTAACAGAAGTTGACGTCATGAAAGCCAGGTTTCAATAAGTAAATCCAAGCAATAATACCGAGCAGTAACTTATCCACATCTGGACTACAGGTTGTGCTTACCCTCTTCCCTAAAATCGTCCCTATTATTGTGAACAAATATATATCATGTTAGTGCTTTAAAAAAATTGTGAAACCTTCTTCTCGTATCGCTTCAAAATATTCATAGTTCAAGGAACGTTGTAGAAAAATTATTTATCAAACTATTGGTGACAGACAAAACTGAAATATTTGACAGTAATTTAAATGTAAAATAATTGATATACAGATACATGCTTATATATTGATATGTAATCAGTAATCTAACTGGAAATAATTTTACACACACAAAAAAAGGAACTAGAGAAATCTTTGACGCAACAGTTCTAGTTACCATATCAACAATGAAATAATAATAAGGATTTCATGAAATTTAAACGTTTAATCTTATTCGATTTGAACACTGACATCTCGTATCCGCGCAATTACTAAACATGTTAATGGTAAAGACAACAAAATCAAGGGAGAAGCTTGTTTTACGAAATCAAACAATTTAGTGTAATTTCAAATATTGCTGAACAGATGTAAGATTTTTTTCTGAAAGTTATGTGAATTTTCGTTGTCTGTATAAAACATTCATGATATGTAATTTATTACTAGTAATTCTACAATGCTTTTTCTGCCCAAAGCGTACTTCTTTATCTCTGCGAACCACTGCATACAAGATCTTGAAGTATGAAACGCACATTATAGAGTTACGTTTCTGAAGGAACTCTTATTTAGCCAAGTATAGCATTGTTTGTCACATTCTTTTTCTTTTTTTTATTATGGTTTTATGAGTCTACCAATACCCTGATCTAATAGATGGTTACTAAGTTGACAACGACCTTGGTTTAGGGAATGACAAGGAAAACATTCACGAAAAATAACAGTAAATACGTGTGTGTTACCCTCTAGTGGACGATTTTTTTCCCTTTTCAGAAAATTACGAGAACGAAGAAGTTTCAAGCAAGACAAACTACTCAGGCTCTGAACTTATTCTGTTAAAAAACGGCCTTACTCTATAATTACCTTTTCGACACCTTGTTTATACAAGAATAATACCTGACAAAAGACAACTATACTCATAAGGAAAACGGCATAAGACTGCATCTCAAGTAAGTATACACCCTTTGTTTTAAATATTCATTTTGCTTTGGTATTACCTGAAGTATAAACACACAACAACAACATTGCAGCATAGGCGTGACTCCAACTATCTGGAAGAGCGTAGCACGAACAGTAAGCCTCGTAAGTAGGTACAACTATACATCTTGTTTCGTCTGCAGAGCAGAGTTAATTCAGTTAGCTGCTTTTCACGTATCACTTTTTAGCCGCGGCTATCAACTCACAGAATGGCTTCGAGTTTTTTTGTGTTTTTTTTAAGTACAAACGTTTAGTTCATAGGTCCGTCATCTCTTGACCGATTTGAGATCTTATTACAATTTTGGACTCAGGAGGTCAATCCTTTCGACTGATGTATTTTACCACGCCCAAGGTCTCATACATTAATTACTCTAATTCTACCTAAAAGAATTTCAATATGAGGGTAGGCTGGTAAAGATCCTGATGAGTAATAAAATCGAATCGAATACACACGTGCCCCACTCTTGATTTTGCTGGCACATAAAAATGTAGCAAATAAAAAGGGAACAAAGGTGTCAACGTAGATTAATTTACTCTAATCCGGTCTAAAAGAATCTCAAAAGCCTCAGCTGTTGGGGATTCCCTCTTGTTTAATCGTAGACAAATATTCCAATGGAAAACCTTCTCAAATACTATAACTTTTTGGCTGAAATTCAAAATTTAAAAGTGATAGGAATTGGGGATTAGTGCAGTCTAACAGATCTATTGAATGAAATTTCTCCAGTAGCGAAAGATCAGTGTTTCACTGAATTCACTCATTAGTTTTACAAAAACAAATAAAATCCTTGAAGTTACTAGTAGTATACTATTTTTACCACCGCCAGTGGTTCAGGGGTAAATATTGTTACGTCTCTGGTCGTTTCTTAATTTCCCGTACAAATTCTTTCCGAAAAACTTCAGCGATATAAGTCCTTTCTTAAATAAAACCAGTTTATTCTTTCTCAATACAACTTTGCAATACACTTAATTTCCACAGTCACTTTAACTTAAACACACGCTATAAATCACAACGATTCACGCACTTTACTTACGGTCACTATCGCGCTTGACTTAATTGTCAGTCTGTATCTCTGCCTGTCTACAATTATCTATCCTCGCCATCACTTTATTTGCCGGCTTATATACTATAAAAGCGTACATCTAGATTACACTCGTCTCTGTGTGAATCTTCTAGATACTCATCACGTGTTACTAGCGTCACTTGACTTCCGCTGTCGTAACACTGCCCCTTCCTTAGTATTGTTCTTCCCGACCAATAGCCACTTAAATTAAACCAATAGATAATTAACAATAACTTTAATGTTAGCCAAGTATACTTTCTGTCTGTCCTTCATGCCCATGAGCTCAGTAGTTACCCACACTGGTCCCCACAACATTGCATAATGTCCTGTCACACCACAGAGCTTATGTATGGCTTCTGGTACTCCTTTGTGATCTAGCATCTTGATACTCGCAAGGGTTTGCTGAGATGCAGAATCTATGACAAAGTTGCACATTTCCTGTCACGTAGACACTATGTGTGCTTGCCATTTTTCACTTAGCTGTTGGAACTTTCACAATGGTGGTTGGTGGACGTCCCTCAGCACCAACCAGTACTGGTTTCCCCGAGGCTGACTTATTGGTGGTATTCTTCTTACACTGGCTCCTCGTATGTCATTGCTCTGCACAGTTCCAACAACCTTTCTGGGTAGCAGCCTTTCCTGCTGTGGCATCTTCCCTGTGTTGAAGTTGCAAGCATTGAGCTCTCTTGTGCCCATGTTTATTATAGTGCCAGCAAAGTCCCTCAAACTTCTCTGAAAGCTGCCCTTTTCTAGACTTGAATCCTAATGACTGTACCAACCTTGGTACCTCTGTGCTGTACTTAACGTAGGATTCAAATTCAATAGTTCTGACCATTGCATCCTGAATAGTAGAGGAGTGTGCTTGCTTTACTTGTATCTTCAGTTGTGGACTGTCCAAGGCATCTACAAACTGATCCCTCAGCAACAATTTCAGGACATCGGGTGGAGCAATTTGGTAGGCCTTGTGTGCCATACTTTCCAAATCCTGTGCCAGCTCTTGCAGGCTCTCCCCTTTGGCACGGACTCTCGTCTTAAACCTAGCCCTGTAGACTTCAGACTGATTTTGGGTTCCATACCTGAGTTCTAGAGCAGTTACAAATGCTCTATAGCTGTACCTGTCGTCTGCTGACAACTGTACAAGTATTTCCAGTGGTTGTCATTTCAGGCTTGTTGCCAGGTACACTGCTTTATGCTCCTCTGTCCATCCATTCATTTCTGCCAGGAGCTCAAATTGTGCTCTATATACTTCCCACAGTGCCTTCCCATCGAATTCATGTGGCTTCTTTCGTACTAGATTACCCCTATTGCTGATATTCATATCTGGGATGTGACTTCTAACAGGATTGAAAATGTCTGCATTAGGGTTTAGCTGTGGGGTCTGGAAGGGGATTGCCATTGTCTGGGCTGATTAAGTCGATGTTTAATGTATCCTCTTTGTGTAAAAG
>NW_013665738.1:101288-109166 GCF_000517525.1 Limulus polyphemus
TCTTTTTCTGTTCTTGTATTGCCGCCATCATATCTGCTAAGCTGTAGTTTGATTTGCCACCTTTCGTTTCCATCTTCTTTTTTTTTATTTTCTATCCCATTTCTGACACCAATTTGTTACGTCTCTGGTCGTTTCTTAATTTCCCGTAAAAATTCTTTCCGAAAAGCTTCAGCGATATAAGTCCTTTCTTAACTAAAACTAGTTTATTCTTTCTCAATACACTTAATTTCCACAGTCACTTTAATTTAAACACACGCTATAATTCACAACGATTCACGCACTTTACTCACGGTCACAACATCGCTTAACTCAATTGTCTGTCTCTATCTCTGCCTGTCTACAATTATCTATCCTCGCTATCACTTTATTTGCCGGCTTATATACTATAAAAGCGTACATCTAGATTACACTAGTCTCTTCGTGAATCTTCTAGATGCTCATCACGTGTTACTAGAGTCACGTGACTTCCACTGTCGTAATAATATGAAGGGTTATGACACTAAAATATGGGTTTCCATATCTCTAGTGGGTATAGTAGAGATGGCTCATTATGCAGCTTTGCACTTAACAACAATCAAACCATTACTATTTTTACCCGAGACAGTACTTAGAAGAATTTTATTTTATTAACCTAACACCCTTAAAACATAGTAAAACAAAACTACTGCTGCATTGATATATAAAGAATCCATGCTCAAAAACGACCCACTGAGCTCAAATTAAACTAAAAATTTCTCCTTTGGAGGTAATGCTTTTGTATAATTTCTTTACTCAAAATCTAAAAACGTTGGAAAACATTATAATGATGAAAAATATCACGATTTCTACCTGTTTTTTATTAAAATAAAAATGTAAAACATCTTTTGTTGAAATTGTTTTGTTCTAGTTGTATTCGTGTCTTTGTTGCTTGCTAGCTGATATTATCTTCTTTGCCCGCAATGACGGTACTGCAACTTAACACATTGTGTGGAAACAGACCAATGGCAACAATGTCATTTACTGGCCGAACAGATGAAGTCCATAGGTTATGGCCTTTACATGTTGTACAAGCACGATCAGACACGTGCTAACGGGCATCAGATATGGTACAGCCTAGGTGGTTTGTATTTGAGTATTCCTGTGCAATTCATGGGTCCAGTTTCTCTCTCTCTCCTTTTTTTTTTTGCTTTTAAAGTATAATAAAGCATGTTGTTCACTTTACATGCATATCCAGCCTGTTAATTCTCTTATCTTAAATGTCAGCTGTTTAGTTAAATTCAAATATATTCTGTGATACTCCTGTAAGAATCTTCTTTTATGATGCAAGCCTCTCTGATATTTTCATGGAAATCAGATAATTTGAGAATATCACGAGTAAATAGAGATGGGAAATTTTGGAGCCGTGACCACAGGATTTATTGTGAATTTTTCTCTTTTTATTAACCCCCTCGCAAGGGGTAGGTCAAAGTGTACATGACACGACCTTTTACACAGCTACATTCAGAACTTAATTAATCTATCACATTATCTATGTATATGAATAAACTTGGCATCAAAACGTAGCTAATAAATCAAATGTTAATATTATATAAACTTTAATTTCTTAATATGAAAATAGTAACAATTGTTCTCTAAGTCTTCCCTCCTTCTCTAATTTATTTACCACCCCTCTCTGAAATATGGAATTTAGTATAAATTACTCATTACAATACAGATACTACTAAGAACATGTCTAATTTTATAACCTTCAATCTTTTATGCTTATGGAGTCATAAACTAGAAAATTAGATCCATTTGCCACACCTACCTGTAACATCCTTTTTATCACAAATTGCAAATAATTCTTTCTGCCATTTTATACTATATCGTTTAGAACCAACTGAAAAACAAAGTTTTAATCTCATGAATGACATATAATTCTACGTTGTTTTTAATACAGTATATTGCCAATTTTTTCTTAAATTTGAAAGTTTATCCTGTAGTGTTATGATCGAGCAGTTAAGGGAATTAATTTAAGTCCCTCTTGTCTTAGTTAGAAAAACAGTTAAACTATAATATTTATAGGGCATTGTTTGCTTTTTGTTGGTTATTATTTTGTATATATTAGTTGCATTATTTAAGTAAATGAAAAGCATTTAGTGTGCTACCACTATCATTATAAAAAGGTTGATTTAAATTTCATCAGCAACTGACAGTAAAAAGCATCAAATCGAAATTAAGTATGTGTATTTTTTATTTATTGTTATAAAAGTAACTAAAATGTAAAAATTAGAAACTTGTTAGCTTAGGTGAGAAAACAGAAAGTAATAATAAACATTTTTCCCGAGGTATGTTAGAAAGCAGCTTGTGTGTTACATCATTCAGTATGGTGATGTGAACTCTGTGTCTGCCAAGTGACTTACAGCTTGTGTGGTGGGATGATTAGCTAGACACAGCTCAAGGGCAATAAAATTAAGTATAAACAGATGTAAACTGCTACGATACTTAAGCTGTTTAGAATAAATAACTGTAGCTTACTGTTACAATCTGCGGTCATTCTAGAAGGTAAAAAAATGTAATTTAGGTTTATTTTGCATTTTTATGGTGCTAAAAGGTCAGTCAAATTTATGGAGTCCATGTAGAGTTAGGATTGAGAAAATATAAAATGCTAGTGAAAAAACATTTAATATTTAGTTATGAGGTTTTAGAGGTAATGCAAATGAAATTTGAAAATTTTCAGATGAAGAAAAGTATGTTTAACCTTAACATGAAAATCACTTTGCACTTGGAGCAGTCAACACTATGACTCCATATATTCATGGGCAAATTTTTAGTAAAAATACTTAAATTAAAAATCTGATATTTTGTGTACAAAAGACTTCTAATGTTTACTGGAAAATTGCAAGATTTCGAGAAGACACATAGAACATGTTAAAATTTATAGTATGGGAACTCTGATAGTTAAAATGGTAGAAACATTTATTGCATTACCCAATGTTTTCGCACTTTTCTTTGGAATATTTCTCACCTTTGAGGTCCTAATGCATGTAGGTGCAAAGGTGTTTCATGAATGGTGCAATACTGTCTAATTATCTGGCTGTTCATGATGAGACAGATGAAGAGCCACTGGAGATAGAGGAAAACATAGCTCCAATTATTGCCCAGATGACCGTTGTTGATCATCTAATTGATGTGGGTGGGATTGATTTACTTTATGAGATAAAACAGTCATTTCTGAGCTACCAAACAGTTTCACTAAAAGAGTTATCCACCAGATATTAGATGATAGATAACTGCTTGGTTAACAGCTAGAAAAATCAGGTAATTGTGTTGACTGAACAAGACAGGACATTCCTTGCCTTACAAACTATTGGGTGACATAGTAAGACACAAAATATATATTACATTGTAAGATTATCACTCGATTGTTGACAATTAGAGCAGTTGTTTGGTTGAGGAACCAATGGCTGAAAAGGCTTTGTGATCCTTACTTTCTGAGCTCCTAAGTGGTGATATGAAACACAGCATATAGACTACATTGTATGGGTACTACTTGGTCAGTAAAGCTGAAACAGCTGAGGTGAATAGATATAATACCAAGTACATCGACAGTTTGCACAACTGAGGATGTTGCTAGGAGCTTAAAACTATGTTGAAAGGGCTTTATAACCCTTACTTTCTGAACTATCACATGATATTTCATGATATGATGTAAGCTATACAATTTTGTTTATTACTTAATGTACTTCATAATTTAAGATGCTTATGAGAGTTTGAAAAATCATTGACTTAGAATATACTGCAACCGTTACTTTGAGTCATTGAGCGAATTTTCTGATGTGAAATGTTAAGAATTGATAAGTATGAAATTATTTGTGATAATTGATCTGAAAAGTATTGTTGGAAAATACCACTACATATGCTATTTTAATTAATACTAGTAAGTCAATGCTTTAATTCTGATGGTGAAATATTCGTAGGTTATGAATTTTCATTGGACATATAGAAGTAACAAAGAAACTCATACTACGTAAGACCAGTAGAAATTTTGTATGACCAATACCTGTGACAAATAGCCGTAGATCATAGTCGGAACCATATATTATGACCCCCCTTTAGCCTATGCACTCGGCTGAGTTTTAACCAATTAAAATTCATGAAACACTTCATTTCAATCTTTACTTTCATTATCCAATTTCAAGTTTTAACCATGGCCAATCTCTCTCTTTTAATTAGCCAAACGTTCTCCGTTATTTCTAGTGTCAGTGTGTTGAAACGTTCATTTTTTATATTATCATGGATTCTTCATCATCCTTTGAAGCTCCCGAGTTCCTCAAAGATGCTCAGGACTACCTGTTCAATGAGTTTGCTGATGATATTGCTTGCTCTACCTATGACTTTCAGGACCGTTTAGAGATCCTATTAGAGGGTGCCCCACAACCAACCAGTGATGGTGGCAGATGCGTTTCCTCCTCTTATGGGAATACTATATCCCAAACTCAAATAAAATATTTCTGCATTTTGTATCCTCTTGAAGGTTGACCAATTCTCGGGATGATAAAGGCTGGATGGGTACCTGTAAGATAAGAATGAAGCCAGATGTCTCCTCTATCATCACCATCATCATAAAGAAGAAGTGCACCTCCTGTAGGCCAGGCTATCTGACACAGATACCGCCTATATAAAGCCTACAACAATTTTGAGACCGTGATGGCGAGCAATTTCAAAACAATGGTGACCCTGGAGAATCTGTTGGCGAGGTTAAGGTGATAGAAAGTGAAGCCTCTAGAAATTGTAGGTGAGTTATAAATGATCTATATATATGTCTATTTATTATTGTAATTTCAAGTGTATATTTTACATATTTCCTTTTCTTATTTAATTAATTGAATTTCCAAGGGTATTTTTAATTTTTTATGTATGTGTTTGTTTTTCTTATTCATTTATTTAAATGTATATATTTTCATTAGAATATATAGATTTAATCTGGGATTTTAATGATTTAAATGATACTCTTTTTTGCTATGTTTATTACGAAAAAAGGGTTTCCTTTTTTATATTATGATTTTTTATTGATTAAATAAATGAATTTTAAGATTGCTCGTTGCTTCATATGTTCATTTTGTAAAAAGATTTAATTCTCTTATACTACAATGTTGTTATTTTTCTCTTTAATTTCATTTTCATAATTTTATGTGGATATGCATTTTTTAAATTCGTAATGTATCTTTTTGTGGTTTCTAAGTTACATTTTTATCTGGGTTAAAATGGATTTTCTTGTTATTATTTTAATGCGTAGTATATTAGACAAGCTTCTTCTAAAGGATGTAGGTGATCTGTATGAAAATGAGTCTTACATATGCGTAAATTAATTTTAATGTAATTCATTGTTAAAAGGTTATCATTGCACTTTATGTTCATTGCTAAAGGGTTATGTTCGTATTACATATATAATGTATCTTTGTTAAAGGGGCATTTATATATTTTTCTATATGAAATGGGTTTTTTTAGTGTATTGTATTGAATACACATTTTGTTATATTAAAGGGTTCTTCTTTTAATTATCTCGACAGTATATTACGTTTTAAGATCAAAGGTGTTCTTCCATTTTATTGTGTGTTATCTTGTATTAAATTGTAGTTGAAGAGTTTTTATTTTATCAGTGTATGTTGTATGTGATCACAAATCATTTCATTTTCTTATAACATGTATTACTTTGTATTTTAAATGATTTCTGTATTACTTTGTATTTTAAATGATTTCTGTATTACTTTGTATTTTAAATGATTTCTGTATTACTATGTATTTTAAATAATTTCTGTATTAATGTATTTAAGTGTAGTTCTTTGTATAAAAGTTATGTTATGTGGTATAGTCGTTCACAGGAATAAGGAAAAGTTAACGGCCTCCTTGACCATGTCGTGAGCTTAAAGTTTATTGGTTTTGCAGTTACTCATATTTCAATGTCCAACGCTACTTTTAATATGAAATTCCAAGATGCGTTAACTCTGAATTATTAACCTTATATCAATGTCTAACGTTATTTTTCTACTACTAGGACTGAATATATATATATATCTCACAAAAGGCTGGTCGATCAAGAAAACTTTAATTACTAACCCTAAATAATACAATTTAGTTTTTAACCTATACAAGAGAAGTTTGATATATATGTACATAGATATGTACAATACAAGCGAAAACAGATACAACTACACAATTTTATAATTGTTTTAACGCCCCCCAGTGGCACAGCGGTATGTCTGCGGACTTACAACGCTAGAACCCGGGTTTCGATACTCGTGGTGGGCAGATCACAGATAGCCCTTTGTGTAGCTTTTTGCTTAATTACAAACAAAGTGTTTTAACATTGTTTGTTACATTCTCAAATTAGTTAATCCCTATGTCAGACGTGAATCTTTAGGAAAAAGAACTCTGAAATACAGCAGAAATGGTTTTAGGGTAAACTTATTCCTTAAATTTAATCCACGTGTTAAAAAATTAATAATGTTATGATTTAAATACCAGTATCAGGAGCGTAGCCGGGGTGAGGGGTCGAACGATTACCTCTGTATATTATTAAAAGTCTAAAAGGTCCATTATCTTCTGATTTTGTTTTTAATAAACATTTGACTCTTGTTATTTTTTGAATCATTTCGTTTTACAAGTTTCATTTAGGCTGAGGTAAATCATTTAAAATATTTCTTCATAGTCTTGGAAAACGACCCTTGAGTACATGCAGTAATCATTATCTGTTGTCTATATTGTTGAAGAATATTCTAGTTATTGTTGTTGTACTTACTGGCTGTAACAACAAAATATAATAAATATTAGAATGAAGGTAATAAATTTCAGATTATGCTCAGGCAACGACTTTGTATAAGAATTTCATTGCAAATTTATTTAGTCAAGCAAGCCAGTTTAACTTTAAACGTTAAAGTACGTAAACATTAGTTCTACAGTTGAAGTCTTGTTCAGCAGAAATGACTGGATTAAAGGTCTGCTCTTCTAACGCTTATTCTGGAGCTAAGAGTCTTTAGCATAACATGTAATAGTGAGGGGCATCGGATAAAATCTAAACGTATGAGTGTATTAACAGGTGCATAGTTCCACCCGCTCAGTACCCGTTCCAACAAGCCCGTGTCACGAAACGATTCAGAAAACTTGTCGAAACGTCTTATCTATTTATAATCTATTTCTCAAACATGCAGCAACATAACATGTAAAAAAATAATTAATCAGTTCCTTCACATTTAAATAAATTGTTGTAGGCTATAAGCAAGTTTACCCAAGCAATGAACCAATGATTTGTTCAATGAAGTGTGCAATGCAAAATATAGTACGTTATCACTACAACCACACAAAGGTGAATGAACAGGTTTATATTATTTTACAAGAATTTTTCCTTTCTTGCAGCTAGTGTTGAAAGAGTTTGCCCTCCTCATTTACATAGAAGCCTTCTTTCATGCTCTCCATCACACCATCAGCACAAAAATAATTTTCCCTTTGGTAAGTCTATGAGCCGTTTCAGTAGTCAGGAAATACAACCATCAATTGGCTCTAAGAAACAAAAAAGAATTAAGAATTTAAAATATGCAATTAACCGAAAAATCCACCGGTAAACTTAACTTACTTGCCGACCTGGCTCAGGGGTAAGTCTGATTGCATATAATGCTAAAACTTGGATTTTGATACTCGCGGTGGCCAGAGTACATAGATTGCCCATTGTATAGCTTCTTGCTTGTGCTTAACAACAAACAAACTTACTTATGGCTCAGTATATAGACATACGGAAGCAGTAGTTTAGACGAAGCACAGATGTTTCATTCCTAAACACTCTGCTTATGATGGTTAAGTACTGGGACTACACTGAGTGGTCACAAGTAGATAGACACCTAATTTTTCGTCATTTAACTGATT
>NW_013665738.1:109329-110234 GCF_000517525.1 Limulus polyphemus
GGAATAAGTCAGCGGCAAATTTCGCAGAATTTGGGAGTTCCGCTTTCGTCTGTCAACAGAATCATCGTGCAGTTCAGGAAGCACGGCAAGGAAACAACTGAGCAGCGTCCTGGTTCATCGGAGAGGACAAAAAGGGCTGTCAAGAGGAGCATCGAAATGGATCCCAGATTAATGACTGCAGAAATGGACAAAGTTGGTGGGATGAGCCCGAAATCTGTTCAACGGATTCTCCACAGATTGGGTTATCGTTGCAGAGCAGCTAGATGGAAGACCTTATTAAGACCTGCCAACATAGTCAGACGAAAGAAGTGGACTTTTGGAAGACCGTATTTTTCTCAGACGAATCAAGATTCGCTCAATTTTCGGACAGTGGAAGGATATGGGTCTGGAGAATGCCTCACCAAGAGTTTTGGCTCAACAGATTGCAGCCAACTGTGAAGCATGGTGGTTTCAGCGTGATGGTTTGGAGAGCTGTTTAGGTTGGTGGAAGGTCGAGCTTAGTGGAGTGCGTTGGCAACATAAATTTTGCGAAATACGTCGAAATATTGGAGGAAGGACTCTTGCCACTTTATTCCTCGGGTTTCCTGGACAATAACACAACGTTGTTCCAGTAAGATGGAGCACCATGTCACACTGCTAGAAACACCCAAAAGTGGCAGGAAGAAAATGGTATCCAGAAGTTGCCGTGGCCGAGCCAATCTCCTGACATGAACCCCATCGAAAACCTCTGGGCCATACTCGACCGGCAAGTCAAGAAACAACCAAAAAAAACCAACTTCGAAGAAAAACAAATTTATCAGAATGTATTTTATTTTGTTTTATGTAGTTTCCTGATTTTTACAACAAAGATTAAAATTTAAATGGATTTACTGCTTCAGATATTTTGATATTATAACATTCAGTAT
>NW_013665738.1:110339-135317 GCF_000517525.1 Limulus polyphemus
TTTTCATTTTTTTTCTGAAAAGGATGTGTCTATTTACTTGTGACCACGGTGTGTACAGTTCTGCTCTTCACAACGTCTGTTCAACAACTACATCTATTACACTATAAAGCCAACAGAAGTAACTTTTACAGAGTTGAAATAAAATGCATAATGGTTATAATATTTTTACAACACTAAAATAATCTGTTATTTAAAAGACGCTGAATTATTATGTATCTGAAAGATATATAATTTTATAAGTACACCTCTTCAAAAATTTTTTTTTCTGAAAAAAGTATGCTTCCGGCATATACTGACTTCACTGTAGATATCTTGTACCAAATAACAATTAATATAACATCCAACGAGTCCCAATAATTGGATATCGGGTGGCATATAACTTAAACACAGATCTTATTATGTCGCAGCCTACAATTAACTGTACATTACGCTTGCTGTGACTCATGCAATTTGGTACCAAATCACTTTCGCAACTGAATGTCATAGTCGTTTGTAACCGTTTTTACAACGCTGCACTTTTATGTATTCTATCAACACAAATGTCCCTGCTAATCTTCCTATATCAATTCGTATGATCATTATATAATGATTCATATCATCCTGGTAACTTTCATGAACCAATTCACTTTTCTTTGATGACTTTCGTCTAACAAAGCACACACCGTTTCGAGACGGTTTCCCAAGGCTTTGAAATATATAAAACTTGGGACAGAACCCCATAACTCAAGTAACATTATGAATGTAATCTCAGAAACCTATAACTCAAGTAACAAAATGAGTTTAATCTCAGAAACCTGTAACTCAAGTAACATTATGAGTTTAACCTCATAACACCGTAATGCAAGTAACATTATAAGTTTAATCTCAGAACCTTGTCCTAAAATAACATTATGAGAATTCCGTAACTTAAGTAACATTATGAGTTTGACCTCAAAAAGCTTTAACTCAAGTACCATTATGCTTTTAATATCAGAACCCTATAACTCAAGTAACATTACAAGGTTAACCCCAGAACTTTCTAGCTCCAGCAGATTATGAGTTTAATCTTAGAATCCTGTAACTTAAGTAACATTATAAGTTTAACCTCAGAATCCTGTAACTCTAGCACATAAGTTTGACCCCAGAACACTGCAACTTAAGTAACATTATAAGTTTAACCCCAGATTCCTGTAACTCTAGCACATAAGTTTGACCCCAGAACACTGTAACTTAAGAACATTATAAGTTTAACCCAGAATCCTGTAACTCCAGCACATAAGTTTAACCACAGAACCCAGTAACTCCAGCACATTATAACTTTAATCCTAGAACTTTGTAACTCAAGTAACATTATGAGTTTAATCACAATCAGAAGTTTCCAGTTTTTACTACCTGGACAATCATGTGAGTTTACTTAGTTATAAATGATATTTGCAAATTTTCAGTAGCATTCGATGGGTTACTAAAGTAAGATATCATGATACAGATTTTTAGAAACCCAATAATTCTTGTTGAGCAGTGAAGGAACTTGAATAAAAGCATTTTGGATTTTGATGGATTTAACTTTGAGCTTAAAGAAAACAACCAAAAGAAAGTGTATGATATATATATTACACTATCATACACGTATAAGAACTCTAAGCAACCCATATAGATTAATCTTTTGAAATTAAATTCATGATTATTGGCTGTAGGCCAGTGGCGTACATTAGACTATGAGGGCCCTGTGGCCCACTAATGATACATTAAAGTATAACATAAAGAAAATATAACAATATTTCCGATTGCTTTGTGTAATATTATGACGTATTTGGGGGAGGGAGGGGGGCGTTTAGTTCTTGACTCATAGGAGACCACAAAGAATATCGCATTGGCCCTCTTCACATGTGGGCCAATTATTATGTATGCCACTGGTGGCGGCTACCACATTTAAATACTTACAAGCCACGGAGGTAAACTTTTGGAAATCATTGTTGTAAATGGCACCATTGTAAAAAAAAGTGCCAATTATACACGTACATTAGGTTTATAAGAAACTTCATGTGTACTTCGTGATTTATTCTCCCGAAGATGGTGGAATTACTTCCAACGAAACATGTAGAGTTTTTTAAAGTTTCTTTTAACGTACATTTTTAAACTTTACAAATAAATTAGTGTGCAAGTAAAAATCGTTGATGTCTCGTTTTATTAATTTTATTTATTTTTTTATACAAGAACTGCCTGTTTTACGTACTGAATTCAGTAAATAATGGTATTCTACATCATTACATATTAATGATTCTATTAGTCTGTCACGGGACTAAGTTCACCATATTCAAACAGTAGGTTATATTTACCTTTGAAAGGCTTCAACTTTATGTCTAAGTGCTTTTGTTGGGAGTTTTTTCACATTATTTTGTTAACTATACTCCCATTGTTATGAAGACTTTTTGTGTTTGTTGCATTTGATCCCTCTTAAAAGTAAAAGTCGTTTTTTAAACATTCTTCCCAAAGCCTCAGAATTTTTTCTTATTTTTAGTATAATTAGAGGTTTACAAACTTTAATGCTTGGATAAATTTTACCTTGGAAAATGATTAAAATAAAAAAGGCCAAATAATCTTATTTGTATTAGTCAAACGTTAGACATATACGTTGGAAGTTGTCCACCGGTAGTTGTCCCGCTCCCTTTCAATGTGACACAAAGGTAATAGCTGGATCTACTGTAAAAGTGGTAATGTTTTCATCAGTCGTTATCCTATATCTTTTTCCATTGTAATGTTTAAAATGATGCTTTGTAAATTACATATTATAGCAAATATTTGTTTAGAGAATTAGCCAAGTGTACAAATGGCTATTAGATTTAAATTTACCACCAGGGGATCAATTTTTCGAATACATCACAAATATAAAACAAAATTAATAATTACAGATTTATTACTAGCATATATGTATTGCTCTCCCACAAAATAAACTTAATAAAAAATTTAGTTCCTCGTGGCTAGTGTAATTTGCAAGAATAGCATCAAATAATTGTTATTTTCTTGAAATTTTGAGGCAAAACAGCCATTATTCTGAAGGCAATTGTATTTTTGTGAAGAGTCAAACAAAGCAGAAAATTAATTGACTGAAAAGAAATATATATATAGATGTGAATTTTAAACCCATCTCTTTGTTCTAAAATCTTTTTTGTTTTCTTTCTTTATAATTATAATTTTTGACAACTATCAATATAGAGAAACTTCATTGAATAAATTTTCCGAACTTCAGTTATGGTTTTACTTGTTATTTTTAACAGGCAAAGATGATTAGGTAAGAAATACAAAATAGCTGCTTAAATTTTTTGTTAGCTGTAACCATCAAACGGTAATAGACTAGAATGTGGTGAAACAGTGTTAATGTCTGAGAACAAAGCAAACTCCGGGAAATAATACAAAAAAGATGAATTAGATATATGAGGAGTGAGATTCGGAAGTTTAATTAATTCAAACACATAGTTTCAGCCCCTTAGAAATGCAGTTCATGTGATTAAAAATACATTTCTAAATTAGTACGTAGCTTTTAATACACAGATTGGACACCTAGTTGTAATGATTATCCATTCTGTTACTTTGACAACACAGAATGTTATCACGAACATCAACATTTTGATGCACTTTCCAACTTCCAAATCCATTTTGATACAGTGATATATCTATTTGATGCACTTTCCAACTTTCAAATCCATTTTGATACAGTGATATACCTATTTGATGCACTTTCCAACTTTCAAATCCATTTTGATACAGTGTTATACCTATTTGATGCACTTTCCAACTTTCAAATCCATGTTGATACAGTGTTATACCTATTTGATGCACTTTCCAACTTTCAAATCCATTTTGATACAGTGATATACCTATTTGATGCACTTTCCAACTTTCAAATCCATTTTGATACAGTGATATACCTATTTGATGCAACTTTTCATCAAAACGATTCGAAATGTTGCCATTTTAAACAATATAATGTTATTTATTTTTAATCATTTCTGTTAAAAGTGTCATCGCCTAGAGGACAATCAGTATGGCGAATTTAGTTTGTCAGTTTGACGACATATTTTTTTCAGTGCAAGTGATGAGTATAATAACTACTTATTCGATGGGACTGTTTTAATGAAAGAGCTAATAAACCTTTAAATTGTAATTCCTCAATTAAAAGAGAAATCAAAACATCTTTTCGAAATAATGTGGTGGTGTTATTCTTTGCTATTCCTCACAAAAACGTTTAATTTGGTCATCATCAAGTGTTCACATCGTCACCTTTTGCAGAGCTCCTCATGAAGAGGTAACACTATTCATAGTGTAAGTTTTCTAGTTAGGCAAAACAGCAGCAAGTCTAAAAAAATACTAATAAGTAAATAAAAAAGGAAACATAAATTACTAGGCCAACGAGTTCAAGTCCAACCAGATTGTTTATTCCTGATAACAGAGTGGAGTGACGTGAAATTAGTCACAGTCCGCTAGGTGTTAAATACAAATTGAACAGGTGCACGCAATGCCTAAGGTAGACCGAGTCTTTAATCTTATTAATAAAAAATCAAGCAAAATGTCAACTATTATTTTAACGAATAGTGTAGGATGGCTATAAACAAGTTAACTTGTTCTCCAGTGCTGATGAAATCTTGTTCTTGCATAAAGGTTTGAGACAAGCATAGTAAAATATTATGTTTGCGATTAAAAAAACATTTTATAGCTGAATAAGTGAGCAAATACATCATGAAGTACATGCAATCTGAAAAACTCTACTGATATTCAGTATTTAAGAAAACGTTCAAAGAAAACACAATTATTGTGAAATCAGCACGATTCTATCGAGCAAGATTGGCCTTTGGGTTTTTAGCCAAAGGTACACAACATGCTATCTAAACGTCTTGGGGAGTCGAACCCCCGGATTTTAGCACTGTAAATCCAGAAACTTACCACTGACGTACCAGGGAACCAGCGAGTAAGAAATACATTTTATGGGAAGTTACGTTTATTTCAGCTATAACCTCGATGCTCAAATGGAATGTGAAATCTATATAATTAAAAGAGTAACGTGTGTGCGTGCCTGGAAAGTTTAATTTTTTAAAGTTCATTAAACAATATAACATTGAAGTTAAAAGTTGGAAAGCACGGAAGACGTCAACACATGTGCGTGAAAAGCTTTTTAAAATCCTTTAACCCCTTCTGTGATTTGCCCGAGACAACTTGTGCGTCCTCTAGGTTTCAAAACATATTTGCCCCGAGTTAAGTAGGGCAAACAATTTCTCACCGTATTTTCCCGAATTTATTCGCATGTTATCATGTATTACAATCAATGCTTGCTAGATGGCGTTAGAAATGTTGTGTGCTTTTTTCTGTTGAATTTGGTTAAAATTATGTACCATAAACACATACTTGTTTACATCTTTTGTTAACTGTAACCATTAAACCGTAATAGACACGAATACCAATAAAAATAAAAACAACTTCCATGAAGTCTCCTGCATCTTGAATCCAGTTATCTTCACTAGATACTCGCCAGTTCTTGTGTGAAAGTCAAAATTGTCGCTAGTCACAATATCGTTGAAATAGTAGTTTATATATCAACAAAAGATTAATTATTTGTCAAATTCAGAACTATAGAATAATATGAAAGAAAATTCAAAGAAACGTATAACAAGGACACCAAAGGTCAATTTATTACATTGTCACTTGAGAGCAAGAAATTTACATCCACTTTCAGTTCAAACAAGTTAACTCACACCTTAAAGCATATCATTAAACGATGCTTTACCTCAACATGCACCAATTTAGTTCTGGTAGTTTTTATTTAAAGATTAATGTTCCCAAAATGCTACTTAACACAACAAGAACTAATTAAAGTTTTCAAATTCGATGATGATGATGACAAAACATTGTCGAAACGTTGTGCATTTACTGTTATGTTAAACTTATATTAAAGTGTTTCTTCATTGCCCATTCAAGCCGTCTCCAGCCATTATTAATTAAAGTTTTGTTAATTCACAAAAAAGCGGCACGTGTATCAGCGTCTGAAAATCACACATTTCAATTATTAAGCTTTAAATAGAACTATGATAAACAGAACTTGTTCATACAATGATGAGCTCCTTTCTGTTCCACCGCAGATCATTGGTTTGATTATGTGGGTCATAGGTTCATTATACAGACTAAAAAGATAATCTAATGAACCTCAAATGCGCTTACATAAAACTCATATTGATGTGTTTGTAGAAATGTTTACAGAGGCTCTTATTAATACGGATATCAGATTTAATGTTGCATTGACGAAAATACTCCATCAGATCTGTTGTATTAACCATGAAATCATAAAAATATCAAAATCAGAAACTTGTTACAAGTAAACTGATGACATCATAGATGTCAGAATATTGTACGATTCCTAATCATCTTAACGTTATTTAACACAGAGATCAGCAACAAGTTGGAGTCAAAGTTTCCATTTCAGTTATCCTCATCACTTTTATTATCACCTCAAATAAAGTATCAACCACTGGTTCAGTATCATTACCACAGCCGATGTAGACACAAAATTCCGTACAAACAGCTTCTTTTTGTAGCAGAAGAAACTTTCCTTCATGCATTGTACCTTTCTACATCCACAATTCACATAATGGAGTATATGCTCAGGTGCGGATTCACACATCATCCGTTCATGAACAAATTATTGTCTTGCATTATCCAATCATATCCATTTGAACTTGGAGTATTGATAACTTTCTCTACAGGATGCATCTGAATGCACGCCCTTTTCGAATGGAGCAGCAGAAAATCTTATGTTTGAGGCTTAGCTTTTTCATTAGTATGATGAAACCAAAACAAAGCTTGTATCTTGCTTCATTAATACTCTTGCAGTAAAATTAGTATTAACACTACCAAACACCTCATCTTGGCCAGAAGGTGATAGGTCCGCACCAACTACATTAGAATGTTTTCGCTTAATTGCCTGATTGATACGTTTCATATGAATAAACCTCCTGTAGCACTCACGGTGGTACACAACGTTGGATTCTTTAGTGTTCTCAAGTGTTCTAGATTCGATGAATAGACCTCGGCCAAATCCTGGTCTACACCCCCCAACTTTTGTCAGCATGGCAAAATGTCCCCCAACTTATTTTCAATAATTCTTGACATATTCGTGAACAATACACTTGAACTTGTTTTTTATGACATTTTGAGTGGTTATAAGTTTTGGAATACAAGGTGAAAAATGTATATATTTCTGTGCGGAGTATTTACCTTAAGTCATAGTTCTAAAATATGAGAGCTACTCGAATCATTAGATAAAATGTTTGTTGTAAAGAAGTTCTAACAACATACCCTTTTATAGGTTTTGAATTATAAAGGTTTATCTCTATCACAAGAATTTATTCAACTCACAGATTTTAGAACAATGACAACGCTGCCAGAAATTTAAATTTAGATGTAATTTTTAATTATTTATTCAAATAATAGGAAAATTTGTATGACATTCTGGAACTAACACTGTCTCATGAAGTGTTACAATACAACATGAATTTAAAAAGATATGTAATACAATTCAGAAACTGTTAAAGCTATTTAATAGATTACAAGTATATTCTAAAAACCTTTATAACATGAGGAGATAAAAAAAAGAGTAGTTTGACATTATCTAAGTCATTAATTCTCTAGTATTTAACATTCACATTCTCTTTGATAATAAATGAGAGTACAAGTAGGTTTTTAAGGTTTCATTTTAGAATTAAAACTTATTACTCTCTTGCATGTGCTAAATTACAAGTTGAATGTAGTTCTTAGATTATATAAATTGTCCAAGTTTCATTTATTACATTATTCCGGCTTTATATTTCGGTCATAATACGGTCAATTGCTGATAAATAATCACTTCTGTTTATATTTTTAAATAACCTATATTAAAATGCTAGATGAAACTAAGTACCACATATTACATTGAATCTGTTAATTACACAATGAATTTTGAAATGTTCAGCTTAAAGTATTCAGAAACAAAACAAAAAATAAACGGTGTGTTTCAATCGGAGATATCTGAGTAATGTACATGTAAACATGACACCATGATAGACGTTTTACGTTAGGAAATAGCTCTACTACCCACAAGTGGTTGGCAAGAAACTGAACAATATGTGGACTTGCCACCTCGTCTATTAACTTCCACTAATATGGAGAGAGAGATGTGAATTTCCTGGTGTAAAATTCGGAGTTTCTGATTAATCAACTTGATAAAGTCCTAATTTTAAGGTATATGTCAATATATAGTAAAAGCTCATAACCAAAAATTGCGTTTTCTATCTTCATAAAAAAAACATTCTGGAAGTGAATAAGGAGGAGTTCGAATTTTTAGTTTTTTAGAAACACATTATAAAAATTGATAAAATTCATCCAACAGTTTAAAGGTTCGTTCTTCCTCACTTAAAGCACATACGAGGTTTTTCTGACACACCTGGATAGCTGAGCCCAGTATCTCGTTATCAGAAACAAGAAATTTGACCTTGAATGTTCAAGGGAAAATAGCAACACTCATATTCTCAGAAAATTTAAAAAACATAACAACCAGCTAACTAATCATCTAGATAAACGTATATATAATTTCGAGAAACTGATTTTAATAACTTCTGTGAATTTCTTGAACAAAAAATATGTATTTACTTAAAAAATTAAAAACAAGGCGGAAGAGTACACTTTAGCTACCAGTGTTTTTCGTCAAAAAAAAAAGGTGAGCTTATACTGTGTGGTCACTAAATAATGTAACACGCTATACACTGGTCAAAGAAGTCGCATCTTAAGAGATTGTTCACGTGAACATCTCCCCTACATAATAAATAATTACATGCAGGTAGACAGGTATTCCAATAACTCTTCACGCTGCGTTCCCGACTACCATATACTGTGACGGATTTATTATTATATATTTTGTTACGTTTTACAATTTCAATTGGTCTGAAACCGAGCTAAATAATAATTTAAATTTAGTAGTTAAATATTTGCCAATATATATATCCAATTTATGATATTTGCCAACAAGATTGATACACACACATGTAACGAATTTATTATTAGATATTTATTTTAGTATCAACGCTTGTTTAGATTAAGTTTATATTTAGAAATATGCATAGCTTATGGTGTTAAATATGTATTGCGAAACTCCCGTCTTTTTTCCAAAGCTGTAAAAGATTCTCGAGAGTAAGAATCAACAATATATGTGCATACATAAACGCTTGTGTTAGCGTCAGTATTGTTATGTAAAACTGAAATTTCTAGAAAGCCAAAGAAGAGTATCTATTATTAGTTTGCTATAATCAGTGTGCTGTAAACTTTGGAAGCTATAACTGTGATTGTTATAACGCTTATCAATCGGAAACTTCATATATTTTACCACGAATATTTACAAAGTTCGAACATTACTTCAGTGGACTCTCATTGGACATTAGTATTTTTACATATGAATTCATCGTGGAAAACTCGGCGTGTGTGACTGATAAATAACGAAGGACAAAGCTAGTTAGCTCCCTGTTAAGTGAATTATATCTACGTCAACTCGTAATCAACTCGCTCATCGTGAACCTTCGATAAGATATCGAAGAAGTACCAGACTAGAAAGAAGACTTTATATTGTCTGTAAGTTTGTGAAACTTTTGTTTATAAATCATTGTTTGTAATAACTATTTGTAATAACTGTTATTGTAAATTGTATTGTTGTGTGTATATTAAAACGTATTTGTGTTAAAAAAGAAACTGTATGTATCAGTCTTGTTGGCAAATATCATAAACTGACTATATATTGGCTTTTACTTAACTACTAAATCCAAAGTATAATTTAACTACTAAATTTGAATTTATCAGTTAATTTATTTTCAAGGCTATTTGAAATTCTAATACGTAACACAGTTTCTTTTTTATACAAATATGTTTTAATTTTCAAACGACAATACAATTTACAATAACAGTTATTACAAACAATGATTTATATACAAAAGTTTCACAAACTTACAAGCAATATAGAGTATTCTTGCTAGTCTGGAACTTCCTTGATATCTTATCGAGGGTTGACGATGAGCGAGTTAACTTCGAGTTGACGTAGGTACAATTCACTTAACAGGGTGCTATCTAGCCCTATAGCTCTCGCTGACCATGCGCCGATTACAGGTCAAGTTTCCACTGATGATGTTACGTAATGTTTTCGTAAAAGTACTATTGTCAGATGTGAATACACTTAAATTAAATGTTTTTTTTAATGTTCGAAATTTATAAACGTTCCTGGTAAAATATCTGAAGTTTCCTGATTAATAAGTGTTAGTCACAGTTATAGCTTACAGAGTTTATAGCACCCAAATTACAGCAACTCAATAATATATAGTTTCTTTTTTGGCGCGTTTAGTTTGTTATATTTATAGGCGTGTAGAGAGTTTCTCAAAAAATTCAGATTACGTAACAATACAAAGCTACATTAGCTTTTACGTACACACATATATCATTGATTCTTACACTCTAGAATCTTCTACAACTTTAGAGAATAGGCGGGAATTTCCCAATACATATTTAATAGTATAATTTATGTACATTCCTAAATATTAATTAAATTTAAACAAACATCGATATTAAAATAAATATAGAATAATAAATCCGTCACAATTTATTTGAATATCAACAATATGATTAGCATATACTTACGAAAAGGTGCAGTTCATTATGACTTCAATAATTACATGAGAAAAACGATTTCCCAGCGTACGTTTCAACAGTTCAATCGCGCATAAGCTCGGCAACTTTACCGTTATGTTTTATACAGAATAGTGTGAGTACTAGTTTTTATCCCAGCTGTTTGAATTATGCAAAGGCTTATCAGATATGTCATGATGACAACTTGTGTACTTGTGACACGTATCGCTCTTCCAAGCATAGTTTCGCCTTAGCAAGGTATTATATTTTGAATGAGTTTCGAGTGTAAAGATTATGGACCAAATCATCCTCAAGAACATTTCGGTACCGAAAACTTCGCTTGAGTTCTGCTTAATATTATTGTCGATTTACTGATAAAAATCATTTGTTGAGGTAGATTGATACAAAAACAATATTTTGGAAAGTTTGAATTTAAATACCATTTTAATCAGTTAAGTTAATAAAATATCTTGTATTCTGCTTGAGTTTCTAAATTAAATATAAATTCCGTTAGAAACTGCATCTCTTAATTAAATTGCTTTACGATGAGATTAAAAAAGACACGTTTTAAAATTCAGCAACTACTTTTAAATTAATGAAATAATAATATTTTTTCTCTACATAAATAATGGGCGGATCATAAGATGCTTCTTACATAAACGTTGGCTAATAAAATGTCAGAGAATGGTGTCCTGTTGCTCGGTTTTGAATCACAAAGTTAATTACATTGCGATTGTTGCTTCTAGATTATTACGATTCCACTGTCTCATAATCTAAAACTGAAATATGTAGTGTGATAGGCATATAATACTGTGATGTAAGACAAGATACAGAAGATGAAGTTAAATTTGAAAGTAAAGAGACACATCAAATAGTGATGATACAAGTCAGTCGACAGTATTGAAGTCCATGTGGAAACAGACAGTCAAAAAATACGTTCAGTGAAACATAGCGAAGTCAGCCGACTACATTGAAACAGATGGGGAACTTGATATTGAAGGTATGTAAACTAACGCAGAATATTAATTAGTTGAGTAATATTAGATGAAATAAAAAATAATGTATAAAGATAATAGTAAATTACTGTGATGACATATTAAATTACGTAAATAAGTAAGTAAACTAACTACCGATATAGTAACAAGGAAATGAACGTGTATATTGAATAATATTGTCGTGCTAGATACAAAAATAAAAAGTATGGAAACTGTAATACAAATTAGAAATTAGAGTAAATCAACAGCATCTTCTTCACAGCTATCAACACTCAACACCTTAATATCATCTGCAAATTTAAGTAATTTATTGACCATTCCTTCATCTATATCATTGATGTAAATAAAAAAAAGCAAAGGTCCTACGACTGAGCTTTGAGGTACCCTACTTGTGACATTAATCCAGTTTGACTGAACTTCATTTGTAACAAGTCTCTGCTTTCTTCCAAATGTCTAAAGATTTGAAGGCAAGATTTTCCCTTACTGAATTGATGTTGACTATCCAATAAAATTTGTTAAATGACTTTGCAAAGCATATTTTATCAGACTTTCCAAAACTTTCCCCACAACTGATTTAATGCTAATGGATTTATAATTACTGGGATAATTTTTATAATCTCCCCTGAAAAGAGGAGCTACATTAGCCAACTTCCAATCCTGGTACCTGCCTACTATTCAAGGACTGATCTTGGAGAAAATAACTTCCTCATTCCTAACTAATTTGTTTGTCAAACCACCTAAGATACCCACCGTATCCAAACTTCTCTTATACACCTACTAACCATATCTCGGGAGACAGAGCTCCCTTATCAATTTACAACACCTCTCTATACACATCACTCATGAAATTAAGACTAATAACTTTATTCTCTTTCTGTACGTTCTTGTTAACCGTGATGTTAATGGCTTTTCAACTTCTGTCTGTCGTAAAAACACATTTACTGGTCTTTTCACTCAGTTTGACAGTTTATACCCTTTTCTTTCAAACGCAGTCTTATTCTCTGTCTACTAAATAGAGCGTACAAACTTACTTCATCCTATTTAGCCCTTCACAA
This sequence comes from Limulus polyphemus, assembly GCF_000517525.1. Taxonomy (NCBI): domain Eukaryota; kingdom Metazoa; phylum Arthropoda; class Merostomata; order Xiphosura; family Limulidae; genus Limulus; species Limulus polyphemus. Next base: position 123,052 of record NW_013665738.1, read on the forward strand.
AGAAATTACTTTCATACAAAACATTCTCTTTCGAAACGGCTAACCTATACATTTTTTTGGAAAAAATTAACTTCCTCATTCCAAGTCATAGAATATTTGAACATTTCTAAAAATCACACGTACTGTTATATAAATTTCATCGCTTGATTTTTATCAAGCTATTCAGTTGCGCTAATAAAGTTAAAAACAAATACAGGAAGGCGGATAATTAAATGATTTGCCATATCTAGCGAAATCCTTATAAATAACAGAAGTTTTTGTTTGTTTTTACGCACAAAGCTACACAATGCACTACGTTTGCTGTGCTCACCACAGGTATTGAAACCCAGTTTTTGGCGTTATGAGGCACTGGGAGTAGGCTAATAACAAAAGTAAATCATCATCTTAAAGTCCTAATGTGAAATTACATTTCGTGTCTAACAACAATTTTAACATAGATTTATGCTGAAATCTACAATATAGAATCTTCTAATTTTAGACGCCGAAAATAATGCAGTTATGAGATTTCAACCTATAAGATGTTCAGAGATATTTGTAAGAAATATCTTAAGTAGAAAAAATACCAACAAAAACATTAGACGGTTTGTTGATGATGCATTTTCATAATTGACCACCTTGAAAATGTAACTTATTTTCAATGTTTCTCGGAGATTTTCTTTAAGCTGGAGCTTAAAGACTGTGGTATAACCCTCATCAGCACACCTGGACCACAACAACTTTTACACAATTCATGTAATTGTCAAGCAGAAACCGTGGGCTAATATGACACAATTCTTTCGAAAAGCAGCTATAATCTAATATTTATCATTGACCATCATTATCATGCAGTTTGCCCTATATCATACAAAACAAATTCATAAGTGTTTATGTAACTATATATAGGCTGTTATAGAAGATAATCCATCAAAGTAGTACAATAGCATCTCACCTGTTAGCTTATAACATCATTGTGGTAAACATAATTGCACATCTAATTCCTCAACAAGTGGTCTCTGTGATGGCTGCTTATAATTACTGCCCTATTTTATAGAAACCTTATTTGATAATTATTGTAAATAACCTGTTTATTGGATATATAATCCATAACCTACTATAAGGATACATTTATGTTGGGGCTTGACCCAAGGTGACCCACAACGTACACTTTCAGTTTTCTTTGAGTTGAATTTTACTCATCATATATTGGTGAATAATGATTTAAATATAGGAGTATAATGATACTTAATATTACCTATTCGTATAGTGTGGGACAACGTAATTTGTAACTTCTTGATTTGTCAACTTATTTCCTGTAGAATACATATATTTCTGTGTTTTTTACATTGCACGCTAAAAGTTGTAATGCAATTGGTTTTGGAAATTTTAATCCAGAGTCTACTATAGTGGTAATTTTGTGCTGGAGTCCGGTTGAACCCCAGGTGTTCCACAACATAACTTTTCAAAAGTGTGCTGATGAGGGTTAATAACTGAGAAAATAATTTTTACATACGTACATTATAAAGTACGTTTTTGTATAATTAAAACTAAGTTAAAATACCGACAGAGGCGCCAACAAATGCATCTATTATTTATGGGACGATTTTGCTAGATCTACCGATATTTGGTGCTTAGAACCAACTACATCATAAGTCGTCCTGAAAGTTTATAATCCACTAGATCCACAAAGTTGAAAAATTAATCAAATGCAAAAATGCTTCAGCATTAAGTGAGTAGTATCGATCTGTATCTAACTTTTTTTAAATACAAAATAATAAATACACATATACAATACAAATTACGGTTTAACTGCCCATAGCCGCCTTTGATTTTCGATCTGAAATGGACAAATTAAGAGGAACATGGGAAACAAATTGGTAGTTTGTTATTTATATCACAACTTTTAATAATAATAAGTTACCAACAGGAGTTTGGAAAGCTTAACTTTACTAGCTAATTATACATAGTTGAGAAACAAACAAAAATAAAATACTTAACAAAGAAATACGTTCTTAGATTGTTAAACATAAATTTAAAAGTAACCTAGATATATCCTTGAATGCAAAATGTTGAATATTGTCATTCTAACCTGTTTGATATGATAGAGAAAATATCTCGAGTCACGTATTATTTTTAGAAAGTCACAGATAAACTAAGTTATAAACGGAATGAACCTTTTCACTATTACCTTCCATGTACATTTTTTCAACATCATAGACTGAATTGCAATATATTTATATACAGTGTAAAATACATTTCACTATATTATCATTATAGTTTTGATTTTATATTATGAAACTGTAGAACTGTAGTCATTTCTATCGTTACTGCGAAAATGAACAATATAGCAAAGGTGACATTCTACTTTTATCTGGCGTTTTACTGTCTAATGTTTTATAGATAGCACCCAATAAAAGCCCCACCCTTCTGCTATATCAGCTATCCAACCAGAAAACCAATAATAACGTCATCCTTCTGCTGTGTCATCTATCCAACCAGAAAACCAATAATAACCTCATTTTTCTGCTGTATCAGCTATCCAACCAGAAAACCAATAATAACGTCACCATACTGCTCTATCATCTATCCAAGCAGAAAACCAATAATAACCTCATTCTTCTGTTGTATCATCTATCCGAGCAGAAAACCAATAATAACCTCATTCTTCTGCTGTATCATCTATCCAACCAGAAAACCAATAATAACCTCATTCTTCTGCTGTATTATTATCCAACGAGAAAACATGAATGAATCTTGTATCAGCTTGGAAGATGTTGTTGATTTTTACATTTGTCTTTTTAATCTATTTGTAAATAATTGGGATTAATTAAAATTGTTTTCTAACAAAATTAATATTTCATATAGTTACTACAGAAGAATAGAAGTTATCTGTTCAATATAACCGATAAAAAATTCTATATTTCATTAATTGAAGAATACTGTTATTACAGAATTACTATTCAACTCAAGGAAAATGCAAGTAACGTTAATCACGTTTAAAACAAAGTTGTCAACGTCCAAATCTTCTTGAGGATGACTGTATCATAACCTTTACAAAGGGGACTCGCAGATTATCAGGCTGTACAGAGATCTTTCGAAGAAACCAAAATAGTGTGTGTGTGTAAAGATATATATATATATATGCAAACTTTCTCAGATCTTCATGTGTTAGTCATACTGGTAATATAACGACAGTGAATTTAACAAGGTTCTTTAAAATGTTTTTCCATTGCAACTTTACATCGGTGATCACCCAAGGCAAAATAAAAATAACCAACAAATGAAGTTATTATTAACATCATAAAACACACATGAAAATACACATAAATCGGTATTAATCTGTATCAAAGTCTTGTCAAATATGCTCTCCTAAGCCCAAAACTGTTGTAAATATGTCAATAAATTCTCAATGTCATGATAGAAGAAAACAGAGATCGGTGCCTGTTGGATCAGCTGGCCAATGAGCAGTGAAGATCAAGGGCTTGTCCACTTAAAACTATTATCTGACTCACTGACAAGAATAACTCTGCTCACTAGTTAAAAACCATATAGTTATTACTGTTAGATAATGGAGAAAAAAAACAAACTTCTTAATCGTCACTTAACCTAGTTAAAGAAAGTGAATGTTAGTAAATCGCTTGAGCAACGCTGTGTTCTACCTTTGGAAACATGAAAAAACAACATACTTTTGAAACTAAAATACAATCCATCAACATATGCAAAATACAGTTCAAATTATACTCACATGTACATTTATTGATAGATAAATTACTTTTATCACTTCTGGCAAGACTAAATACTTGCAGAACATTTTAGTATTGAAACTGAATTGTTCTATAATTACACTAATGAAACCAGCATTCTTGCTGCTTCTTTGAACAGTGTCTGTAAGACCACAATTCACCGTTAGCTTGATACATCACTTCAACACCCTGATCAAATTTTTATATTCTCCAACATAAGATACCCTCTAGTCATGGTCTACATATTTTGATTCACTTGGTGTTGGACAATACACACATGAATATCTTTGTAGCCTTACACACATATATTATACCTCACACACACACAATCATAAATCGCATATTTTCATATATACAAAGTCATGTACACTAATAGCTTGTGACTGATTGCCTTAGGCGCGTGTTCTGTTACCAAAGTAATCATTGAACTATTTCTATAAGCTGTCATTTATAGGCTAGTAATGTTATATCATCTGTGAGTGACGAGACCCAACACATTTTCCAGCTTATGAAATCACTTCCCTGTGGCATTTATTTGAACTACTGTTCAACCCAAATTCATGTACTAATACTAAATGTTTTGCATATCAAAAGGCTCATGATTTGTTTGTTTGTTTGAAGTTAAGCACAAAGCTACACAATGAGCTATCTGTGCTCTGCCCACCACGGGTATCAAAACCCGGATTCTAGCGTTGTAAGTCCAGAGACATACCGCTGTCACTGGGGCGCAAAGACTCATGAGGAATACAAACATAGAAGAATTACACTGACAGCATAGCTTTCAATCTTTGGTGGACACTGCAGTATGTTCAGATGAACTGCTGCTACTTGGTTAAAGGGTAAAAATCTTCACTCAAAAGATTACTTGGGCATCAGAAAGCAAGGGGTGCAACTTGCCTTTCGGTCTCCTATAGTAGGAGAATTGTGACTTTTGCTCTCTAGGTCTTCCTTCTTCTCTAACGTATTTACCATCTCTCCCAAAAGTACGCAATTTAACGAAAATTACTCGATATAATTTACTTAAATCGCACGTAAAGCAAAATATTCATTGCATTCACTCTTATTTTTTTTACAGAACCATAAGATAGAAAATTAGACCCATTTGTCACGTCCACCTGTCACATCCTCTCTTTCACAAATTGCTAATAGTTCTCTCTGACGTTATATATTACATTACTTATAACAAATAGAAATCCAAAGTTTTAAGCTATCAAATGACGTGTTATATTGCATTGTTTTCTGTAATAAAAACTGTCTATTTCACTTTCAATTGAAACATTATTTTCATGGGAAACACATCGATGAGATTAGCTAAATATTTAACAGCTCTTATTGCATAGTTAGAAAGCTAGAAAAAAACGATAGTTATAAGACATTGCCTGGTTTTTATGTGTTATTATTCAGTGTTGTTAGGTGCATTATTTAATCTAATAAAAATATTTAGTGGTAGTTCAATTAGTATAAAAAGTAGGCATAAGTTTCATCGACAGTCGACAGCAAAAAATGAAGACCCAGGTAAGTACTATATTTCTTGTTTTTCATGTTTATTTTTTATTTATTATTATAAAAATAACCTAAATGCTAAAATAAAAAGTTATTAGGTTATATTAGGTAAGATAATGGAAAGAATAAGTACAATTCTTCACGAGCAGGTTGTGCATTACATAATTCGACATGGTAACATGAACTGCACATTTGCCAAGTGATTTACAACTGTAGTGCGATTATTAGTGTGTAGGTTCAAAGGGCAAAAAAACAATAAAATTAATTATAAACAAATGTACACTGTTACAAGCTTTAAGTTACTTAGAATAAACAGTTGTGGTTTTCTGTTACAGTTTTTTTTTCAGTCATTCGAGAAAGAAAAAAGGATAATTTTGATTTATTTCCTAATTTTTAGGTGGTTACGAGGTCCGTTAAATCGACCAACCCCGTATAGAGCTATAGTATAGAAAATAAGGAAAACTAAAGTATAGGAAAAGAAAGGTTTTTGGGATTACACATATGAAATTTGAAAATTTTTAGATGAAGAAATGTATTTTTAATCTTAACATGAAAATCACTTTGAATTCAGAGCACTCGACATTTGACTCCATATAAGTATGGATAATGTTTTAGTAAAAATACTTAATTAAAAATTATATTTTTTTGTGTACAAAATACATTTCATGTTTACTAAAGGCTTGGCAAATTTTGTAGAGAGAGACATTAAATATTTTCAAAGTTATAGCACGTATTGGTTGTGTAAAATACACGAGCCTGTTGTTATAGGGTTAACCATACATCGATTCTATTTATACTAGCTTTAATCCTAGTCGTTCTGATATGGGGGTTTGCATTGGCGACTTTGCCAAACACTGAATACTTCCATCACCTCTTCAGATGTTTCCTTATCCAACTCATCAAATATGGCCGGACAAGTCCTTGAATACTCCTCATAATCATCAACTAAATAGACATGATCACTGACAATCTTGCTAACCTCAAACAGGGTTCACGAACTTGGCAAGCATGAGCTTTAATGTCTGTATCACAAACTTGGCCAAACCATTGGACTGGGTTAGTATGGTAAAATGCAAATATTCAACAAACTAAACACCTCACACAACTCAGAGAATAGCTGACTGTTGAAGCCCGTTCTCTGATCTGTGTAAATATCTCCAGGAATACCAAAATATGCAATCCATTGTTTTGCCGAAACATCAGCAACAAACTGTTTCAACATGTAAACCAGGCTACAAATCAATGTTTAAGACTAGCGTACGAATTAAGCATTCACAGATTTTTGGGTGTCATGGGTGCAATGAATCGGTTTTATTTAGGAATTCTGGACTATTATATAATTTTAAGGAAGCTAGCAGTAGTAGTGAAGATGTACAATTTGTTTGTAGAGTTTGCAAGTTGGAGGCTATTGTAATTAGAGTACAAGTTATAAATAAAGAGAAGTGTAGCCTGTGGGAAATAGCAGCAAGATTTTAAGAGGAACTTAAGCTTTTACATGCAAAGGATACATCAGCTAATAATGACAATCAGAAAATTAGAAACAATACTATTAGGGATAAAAGTAGTGAATTTAATTGTAATGAGCGTATTCTATTGAGCAACAAATTTCAGCCCTTGGCTTATGCAGACGAGGAAGTATTGAAGGAAAGGAAAACAAAAGGGACAAAGAAGAATGTGAATTATAAACTTATGGAGGTTATAGTTATAGGTGATTCGTTGATAAGGCATGTTGATAGGATAATCTGTGGGGTAAATAGGGAGAAAAGAACTAGTTCATGTTACCCAGGGGTATGGGTGGACGATATAACTGACAGAGTAAGAGGTATAAGGACTCTAGCAATGATGCAGTTTTTGTTGTGCATATAGGGACTAATGATGTAGGGAAAGGTTTGTCAGAGGAGTTAATTGGTAAGTACAAGGGGTTGATAAAGGCATTTATAGTATCTTCTTTTACACCAGCAAATATAACATTTAACAAAGTTTAGAATTTTATTGTATAGTCAACATGGTTTTAATAAGAGAAAATCTTGCCTTACAAATCTTTTGACATTCTTTGAAAAGGTAGCTGATTATGTAGATTAGGGTAAAAGTGTATATTTGATGTATCTGGTATTTTGAAAGCAATTGACAAAGTGCCACACATAAGATTTGCAAAACATTATTTCGTAGGTGTGGGAGATATGCTAGCTAATTGGATAGAAAAGTAATAGGATGGAAGAAAGCAGCGGGTGTTATAAATGGAGTTCACTCAAACTGGATTAAAGTCACATGTGGGATACCTCAGGGCCCAGTTTTATGATTTTTGTTCTTTTTGATTTACATCAGTACTATAGATGAAGGAATGGTCAATAAATGATCTAAACTTGCTAATGATAAAGTCTTGGGCGTTGCTAGCTGTGAGGAGGATGCTGCTGCCTTAAAAAAGTTAGTTACTTGGGCAAATAAATGGCAGATAAGTACTAATTTGAATTATAAGCCTAATTTGGTTTGGAATAATTTTGAAAGTGTTATGAAAGAAACGGATCTTCGTGTAGTGTTTGGTCAGTCTCTTAAGCCATGCAAGCAGTGTGCCGTTACTAGTGGCAGAGGAAATATGATTTTCGGTTGTATCTACAGAAATAGTCAATACAAGTCTAATGAGGTTGTAATTTCTTTGTATAGATCACGTGTTAAACCACATTTGGAGTATTGTATTCAATCTTGGGCTCCTTGCCTTAGGAAGGACATTGAATTGTTCGAAATGAATCAGAGGAAGGCTACTAGAATGATGTCTGGAATAGAGGGGTAGTCATACGAGAAGAGAATAAGATCACTGAAATTGTTTTCTCTTGAAAAAATAAGTAGAATTAGAGGTGATTGAGGTATTTAAGATTGTTAAGGGAATTGATAGTATTAATATATCATCTTTTTTCGTAAGACTAGGGGACACATATAAATGTTGGCAGGGTAGGAGTCACCTTCAGCTAAAACGGTTCTATTTTTCTAGCAGGGTAGTTGGTCTTTAGAACAGGTTGCCTTCAGATGTTGTGGAGGCACTAAAGTGCTTTTAAGAGAAAGATAGCTATATGAATGATAACGGCTGGTTTTGCATTTTTTCATTTTCTTTTATATTATTTAATAGTTTTAATTTAGTTTAGAGATTGGGACAGCCTAGATAGATCAGTAATTACTTTGTTGTCCATAAACATTATGTTATGTTACATGCTTTAATTCACTTTGTGATGTGATCAATAATGAGAAGGACATACAACTTAAAACTCTCAGTCTTTAGGAGGGGATTGGCAATATCTGGGGCAATTCTCTAGAGAAGAAAACCAACAACCTTTTGGAATTTGCCTTGTCTAGTCTGGGCTTCTATTTGTGCTACACACATATTATACCAATATGCTGGCACCAATGCCATGATTGATAGTTGGCCAGTATAATCCTTGTCAGATATTGGCGAGAGTGTGAGTAACAATCATTGCATCATTATGGTTTAGAGGATCTCCTCTCCATAGGGAGATCACAAGCTGCAACACAGTTCGCCTTCCATGTCTTGGTGGGCAATAGTAGCAGTATAACAAACTGTTATGCAATTGCAACTGCTTATACAAGTGCCACAAACTGTATGCATCCACATTCAGTTTCTCAACTTCTACTACACATGTGATCTTTTGTTGTATGGCAAAGAGTGTCCATGCTTGCTCAGAGTTCCTCAATTACTCTTCTTGGAGCTCTTTAGGAGTGATGTTTGGCAGCTCATTACCTGTGAAATCATTGACTTGATAGCTCTGCATCATAACAGAAGAAATGGTCATAGTTTCAATTTGTTTTTTAAATCAGGGTATTCAGCAAATGAACATGGTCTCACTGTGCATCAAAATAGTCTGTCAGACTTGCTGTGTTGAGTTTCTGGTCAATGTTGTAGATTATGTCATACACTTGCAGCATTGTAATGCAACAGGTAATCATCACATTCAGATTTGTAAAGTTTATTAGCTATTTCAGTGATTCATGATTGACCCTGAGAGAGAATCTACTGCCACATATAGTGCTGGAAATGGTTCATAAACTCTACAACTTTGAGCCGTTCGTTCTTCTAGGAACAGTATCAGCATCCACTGGCAACGAGTGTATGCATGGCTCCTGTGTGCATTTACTCATTCTACCCAGTTTTTCACTTGCAATAACATGGCTCCAGCTCCATTATTACTGGCATTTGTATCCAACAAGAATTCATAATATTGTTTTAGATATGCTAGGGTGGGTGCCTCAACTAAATCTCACTATAAGATGAGGAACGCGTTTTTGCAGTCTTTGTACTACCTGGAGTGAGCTTTGGCTTTAGTGAGGTACATATGGGTAATGCTATCTTGGAAAAAATCTGGCCACAAAATGTTGATAATATGACATGAACCCAATGAAACTTCGAATATTTTATCTCACTACAAGTCAGAGCCATTCTCAAATTGCTACAGCTTTGTAGGGTCAATCGAGAAACCTACTCTACACATAAATAACTGAGAAACTCTACTGAGATACATATAAGTGTACACTTCTTTGTCTTCATCTATAATCTTTATGTTCAGATCCACTGTAAAGCCATAAACAGATTCATCACAACAAACTCAAAAATTTGGCCAACCACCAAATCCACATATATCAGATATCTCTCCCATTGCATACCTTTAAAGGTTAGCTCCACTAACATTTGAAAAGTAGACTAAGTACCAGACAATCCAAAAAAAGAATGACTTGGAACTCAAACAATTCATCTTGAGTGAATGAAAGAAAGTTTGGCTCTGCTTTTATCATTCACTTTGACTTATCGAAAAATGTTTAAAATACAGAACTAATTAGCACATTCTAATGTGTCTAAACATTCATTGGTCCATGGAAGGTGGAAAGAGTCAATGAGCATCATGGAATTCATCCAGTGGAAACTAACAAATAATCCATGGCTACCAACATTCTTCTTGACAATTACCACTGGAGATGAGCATGCACTCTTGGAGGATTGGATGATCCTATTCTTTAATATATGAGTTGTTTCAGTACTGGCTAATTTCTCCAGTGCTCCAGGGAAGTCATTGGGGTGTTGTTTAATGGGACTCACAGGGCCTGTATATATGTGATGGTGAGTGATGGTTGTTTCACCTAATTAGGCACTAAACCTAACAAACACATTAGTGTATTAATCACCGAGACTTTGGTGCTGAGTTAAGCCCAGCTTGCTACTACTGCAATCTTAAGCTAGCAGTTTCATGTTGATTCAGAGTCAAGCATGAGTTTTCAAGCATGGAGCAACAGAAGTGACTTCAACTTAACTGCTAGTATTGGTCACCTCTTTTACCCTTTCTATGTCAATGACAATTTCAGTAAGCAGCTGGAGTGCTACAGTTGAAAAGCTAAACAAGGACATCACTCACCTTAGTCAGATAGGTGTATCACAAATATCACAATGTAGGCCAGAGCTACCTGCTTGTACAGGGCGCTACGGAAGAGAAAAGACGCTGGAAAGTTAAGCTCTTAGAGATTTAAAAAAATATTCAATATTAATATTATAATTTGTGTTAAGTAACACAATAATAACAAGATACAGTAAGGTTCATAAATAAAAGTAAGATGGTCAAACTTTTAACTTAGAGTTTAGTAGTATAAATTTTATTACAACATTGAAATAAACTTAATACGTGTAACGGTACTTTAGGCTTAGGTATATTTCAACTTATTGGTAAATCGTAAAGCAGATCAAATACATTGTTTTATTAAATAAATACAATATAAAAACTAGTTTATTGTCTCTTCATTGTTTTAAGGATTAACTTGTTTACTTGAACTTAGATCCACTAGTTTAAATTCAGCCTATAGTTATAGGTAGGTTATAATATAAATCATGCTAAATACATTGTATCATTACATTACGTATACATCAAATAATAGTTATTGCCACTTTAAGTTCTATATAAATAAAGATAAACTTTATTACTTTAGTGTGAAGTCAAACTAGTGATAAAGAAAAACTAATATAGTTGGTTTTTAAACGTTAGGCTTAACAGTTGCCGGGGGGGGGGGGGTATAACGGAAAAGTACCGGAGGTTGTTAAATTTTAATGAAGTATCTAAATTATGCTAACTTCTAGCTAAATTACTTTATTTCTAAATTAATTAGAAGCAGTATATCATGACAGGATGAATTGTTTCAAAAAGAAATACTTATAAATTGTTTACCGTGTCGGAAAGTTTCCAACGTTTTTAACGTCTAGCACTTTTTTCCATCTTTCTTTTCACCATTTGTACTTTACTCATTTGGTAAAGATAGTTTTTATATAGAGACATATTTTGGTTATTTCAGTTTACTCAGCCGTATTCCTCCTGCAAATATCAACCTCTTGAAGCATTTTATGTGCGTGTTATGGCGCATATCCCAGAATTCATCGGAAAACAAGATGTCTTCCGATAACTTAGCTCGATGTATTGCACCCAGCATTCTCAGTCCAAAAGTTGTCAACAATCAAAACTGTTCCATTCTTCAACCAGAGGTGAGATGCCTACTGCTGGTCTCTTATTTACAAAAAAAACGATTATACTGCGCTAATTAATGACTACAAACATTGTGAAAAATGTTTATACTACACTAATTATCAGCTATAAATGTTTGACAAAACTATTGTACTACACAAATTGTTGGATACAGACAGTAGAAAAAACCATTATACTACATTATACAAAGGAGGTTAAAGATTGGATATGTGAGCCAGTTGCTACTATTTTTTGTCAGTCCTTGGATAGTGAGCAGGTACAAGAGGATTAGAAATTATCTAATGTAACTCCTCTTTTCAAGGGAGGTGATACAAATTGTCCCAGTAATTATAGACCTATTAATCTTACATCAGTTGTGGGAAAAGTTTTGGAAAGTTCTGATAAAAAAAAATGCTTTACAAAGTTATTTAACAAAGTTTAGAATTTTTATTGGATAGTCAACATGGTTTCACTAAGAGAAAATCTTCCCTTACAAATCTTTTGACATTCTTTGAAAAGGTTACTGCTCATGTAGATGAGG
>NW_013665738.1:136317-147799 GCF_000517525.1 Limulus polyphemus
CAACTTATTGGTAAATCGTAAAGCAGATCAAATACATTGTTTTATTAAATAAATACAATATAAAAACTAGTTTATTGTCTCTTCATGTTTTAAGGATTAACTTTTTACTTGAACTTAGATCCATTAATTTAAATTCAGCCTATAGTTATAAGTAGGCTATAATATAAGTCAGGCTAAATACATTGTATAATAAATATTACGTATACATCAAATACTATGTCTAAATGCTAATCTTGGGTTGGTATGTAAGGATGAGCAGATTAGCTGGTTGGATTTGTGGGATCAGTTCAGTGGAAGAAGGGATTTTTAGGACTGGATTTTTTGCTTATAAATAAGATAGGGGCTGGCTTGTTTGCTGTGGCTATTAACTGTAAGGGAAGTTTTAAACAAGGACTAAACAGTGGTGAAGGCCAGGACAACTAAATGCAAAACAAATAAGAGGCAGAGAAAAGTTTATCATAGGAAATAAGTTTAGAAGTAGTTATAAGGGTAGACTTAATTGTAATGCTAAAAGTATAATAAATAAAATAGATGACCTTAGAGCACTGGTAGGAATAGAGGATTTTGATATAATGGGAAAAACTGAAACATTCTTAAAAAGTAGATACTTTGATGATAAAGACTTCTTTGAAAGATAGGCTTACAGGCTATTTAATAGGAATAGAGTATTAGAGCGGGGGGAGGGGTGGCTCTATATGTAAAATGTGAGTTACATCCTGTTGAAGTTGAGGATATCAAAGATAATAGCACGGAGATTAAATCCATTTGGGTATCTATTAGTGAATATAAAGGGAAAAGGCATTTCGTGAGAATTTGTTACAGACCACTAAGTGATACTGATGAAATTAATGAGAAACTTTACAATGAGATTAAGATTTCAGCTGTTAATAGGTTATAATTATGGGTGATTTTAATTTCAGGCATATAGAGTCAAACTGTGCGGGAGAAAGTTTTTGGAAACTGTTCAAGATGGCTTTCTTCACCAATTAGTCAAGGAACAAACTAGAAACAACGCTAATTTAGATTTATAATTAACTTCAGATATCAAAATTATCAAGAGGGTGGAAATTGGGGAACATCTGGGTGCAAGATATTCAAAAAAGATCATTGCTGTGTTTGGATCAATGTTTTGCTACATATGAAGATAAGGAATAATGATATATTTGTCACAAAATTCAAAAAAGCATATTTTGAAGGGATGAGACAAGAATTATCTGTAGTATATTGGGCAATTGAGATATTTGGAGACACTGACCAGATGTGGAAAATTGTCAATGATAAATTTTCAAATATTCAAGGTAACCGTATTCCTTATAGAAAGAAAAGGGTAGCTGCAAGTGAAAAACCAGGTTGGCTAACAAAGAGTATAAAAGCTAAAATTTAAGAAAATCAATATAGATTTAAGAAATTTAAATTGACTGGTATGACGGGGAATTTAAAAGATTATAGAAGACCAAAAAGTTAGTGAAACGGAAAATTAGGACATCAAAAAGGATGTGCAAGAAAAGGTTGGCTGAAAATATAGAAAAAAAATATTTCTTTAAATACATTAAGGATAAACAAAATGCTAGGATGGGAAAGGACACTTGACGAATGATAAAGGAAGGCTCATCTTTGATGATTATGAGACTGCTGAATTATTAAATTTTGTTTTTTCTAACAACGATTTAAGTATTATTCCACATTTTTAACAGTTGATAGATGGAAACAGGATCGAACAAAATAACTGCATGAATTATGAGCTGGTTAAGGAAAAATTGGAAATTTTATAGAACGACAAGTCTCCTGGGCCAGATAATATTTTCCCAAGGGTTTTGAAGGAAGTTAAAGAATAGGATATGTGAGCCACTAGCTGACCAGGGCTGACCACCATGTCCTTTAATACAAACAGACCATTATGCTCTCCTGGGTTGTTGGCCAAATCTGACTCGGAGTCTGTTAGTTTCCCAGAGCTTTATTACCAGCTTTCCTTCATTTCTTGTGCAGTTGGCCAAGACAAAGGCATTCATCCCTCTTGCTCCCAAGGACATATTCCATAGACAAGTCCTTCTAACCTACAACATTATCAAACATTTGAATCCCTCTACTTGAAGAGGTGTTGGGACACTTGATGTTTTTCCTCTGATGGTAGGAACTTCATGTAAGGGCCTGGATAGCCTTGATCAGTTGTTGAACACAAGCCTATTCACATTCCAGCACTTTATGGTGCAGTTGTGGTTCTGTTTCACCTCCATCAACATCTTTATTTTACATTCGAGGGAGGCAATGATCAGATGTAGAGCTCTTATACTTGGGTTGACATTAGCTAAGGGGTTGTAAAGAGACTGCTTCACTGGACCTCAGGATCTCTGGCTCGTCTGCTGACTCCTCCATGACCTTTTATCACATGGGCTCTACTAGTATGGCTTAGCCCGAGGGGAAGAAGCTCATAAGGCTCTCTGGTGGCTCCAGGTGGCCATCTTTCCTGAGTCTGCTAAACTCTAAGTTGAAAGGAGATGGCATTTAGAAGTCTTTGCAGCATCAGCAAAAGTGTTCTACATCCAAGAGAGGACTTCCTCTAGATTCACCAAACCTATGCAAGGATCTCGTTACCTTGGCTTGCACCTCAATTCCCCAAGAATATACACCTCATACAGTGCAGAAACTGCTATTTCTGCAATTAGGCTGGTGTACTCCGTAAATTCTCCTTGTGGATTTTTCACTATTTCTGCTGCTAACATACCCGCAAGATCGTTTAGCCATGACACCAAAATTTCACCTTTCTTCCCTACAATGTGGTATCTCATGGATGAACAACAAATCTGAAATGTTTTAGGCTCGTTAATTATGGAAGGTTCTCGGATCATGGGCTCAGATGTCTATGTCCCCAGTGACTAATGACAGTTAAGTCAAAAAATTAAATAGATGAAATACAGATTTATACAATGAACAAATATTTAATAATTTGCAGTTCACAATATTCTACTAACATAATGCACAAAAATACACGGGGCATGTGACTATGTGTACTTCGTAGCTTTAAATACAAAGTGTAGGACCAGTGTATGAATACTTTAAGAAGCCATAGAGCCACTCAGTAGAGCATATATCTCCACCTTGTAGTGTTGATCATATTTGGCTCTCAAAAAAAAAAAATGTGTCCATATGTCCAACGTTATCAGCTTTGGCAGAACACTGAGGAATAATACTCTGCAAATGTCCACCGAGTTTCATCAAAATCCGATAATTTTTGACTGAGTTATAGAGCAATTATTGTGGAAAAATCAGTCCTCATGTTAACACATAGGTTTTTTTTGGAGTTTCGTGACCTTGCTGTGACCTTGACCCTCCAAAAGCAAACCACTTCTATGTTTGGTCATAGTCCAAGTTTATACCAAATTTCGTCCAAATCCATTCAGCCGTTTTTGAGACATTTTGATGACAAACACAAATGGTGGTGGAGGTAAAAATACTTCTGTTGGTCCATGTGCTCCCTGTTGTAAGATAGGTTGAGTGAAATGCAATTATTAAATTAAAATAACCTCAAGTTAAGTTAAAATAATCTATCTTTAATCTATAAAATACACTATATCTGTGAAATTCAAGTCCTTACTTGAAGTTCTGCAGCTTTACTTAAAAACAATTCCAACAATAGCTGAGGCAACACTCTTCTAACGTATAGCGAATGTAAAGAGCTCTAAATTACTTGCAAGAACCTAATAGTGCTAACCAAAGACAAAGTGTAAGCAAACAACAAATAAAGCTGAACATTGTTCATGAATATTAATGTCTGACAAAGCATGAGAACTTTAAGAACTCTCCAGACATAAAATGAAAGAAAAGATACAAACCTGCAGAAATACACAATTCTAATGTGAGATCTCAATAGATCTCGCTATGTCAAACAACAACAAAAAAATGCCAGCATCTGCTGCACATGTTAACAGCATAAAACATGCACGAAATTCTCCGTAAATGTATGTTAAACCTGTATGAAAATTTTGTAAAGTCGTTCTTCCAGGCCTCAACACTGCTTTAAATATGTCAATAAATACACAAGTTCCTTACATAAGAAAACAATGATTGGGGCCTGTTAGATCAGCTGGCAAACAGGTAGTGAAGATCAAGGTGAGTTACACTCACCATTATTATCTGATTCACTGACAAAAATAACTCTGTTCACTATATAAAACCATGCTGTTATTCCTGTAAATGAATCGGACAAAATAGACTTCTCAATTCTCTCTTAACCCAGTTTACTTCTGTCAGGTTTTAATATTTATGTGTGGGCCGGCTTCTTTACAGTAGGTGTCTGTAACTTCTTGGTGATAACTTTGAGCAATAACCTAACAGCACACGGCCAACATGTTTTAAAATGATATATTGAAACAAGTCAAACATATATACAAATATATGTTACACTGTTGGTTACCACAAGTTTATACAGAGCTTGAAATAATTGTCTCTTTTTCGTCAAAGTCCACACAGGCTGATTCAGGTACTTTAGAACACAATTGACAAGACAAATTATTTCGTCTCTACTCAGTCATTACGATACAGTCTGTGATAATTGCACTTTAAACATTGCCACTACACACTTGTTATAGCTAAGCTCACGATCATGCAGTCTAAATCTATCTATCTATCTATCTGACACTGGTTTATTAACTCAAACTACATTTTGTGCGTGTATTTATAGTCTGACCGAGTCCTAGAATATTATACATGTTATGAGATATTATTATGCAATAAGACCCAATTAAAACAACAACAAAAACTTTGAAGGTTCTGGTAACACTACGCAATAATACAACAAGCACCAATTCACAACAATTGAACTACATAGCCTATGATTCCTACAAAGTTATACAAATAAATCTGCGATAAACTATCGCTTTTAAACATAACTAAATTTAACACTATCATCAAACTTAAATTGAAACAGTCGTGTACATCTAAGAACCCCTTAATTAAAGTTAAAGTAATTCGTTGGAACACTACTGTGATCCATTTGGGGTACTATAATAACATAATTTTGAAAATTCTACTTTTTTAATTAAAGGAGTTGGAAAGTATATAGCGTGTCCTCGTCCTAGAAACATCTATAGGCGGCCCGACATGGCCAGGTGGTTACGGCACTCGACTCGCGATCTGAGGGTCGCGGGTTCGAATCCCACTCACACCAAACATGCTCGCCCTTTCAGCCGTGGGGCGTTATTATGTGACGGTCAATCCCACTATTCGTTGGTAAAAGAGAAGCTCAAGAGTTGGCGATGGGTGGTGATGATTAGCTGCCTTCCCTCTAGTCTAACACTGCCAAATTAGGGACGGCTAACGCAGATAGCCCTCGTGTAGCTTTGCGCGAAATTCAAAAACAAAACAAACACCTATAGGAAAATTTATTCTTAACATTTAAAATAATATCTTGAAAGCTTAATATTAGTTAGTTTTCCAACTTCTTCTGAGATATGGTTCTAAACGTGTATTGAAATATATTCCATTATACATCTTACATTTAAATATCACAATCTAATGTTAATATCTTTTTCTCTTATTTTTATTTGTATAATTGCTCTTTCTAAACAGCCGAATTATTTACTGCTTCAACTGTTATATTAGAAATAGCATACGTAGCTTGTGATGGTATAATAGTATTTCAGCCTCACTGGATATGGTGTACATAGTGTGGTTTAAATAATAATAATATATATGCTCTTCTTATTCTTGAAAAAAGACCCTGAGGAAATGAATATAGATTGTAGTGTTAAATTATATAATAGGCCGAATAATTATGCCTTATGAAAAGTATAATTAATTATAATATTGCTTCTTTAACTTACAAAACTCATTCACACCATAAAA
Source organism: Limulus polyphemus (assembly GCF_000517525.1). Classification (NCBI taxonomy): domain Eukaryota; kingdom Metazoa; phylum Arthropoda; class Merostomata; order Xiphosura; family Limulidae; genus Limulus; species Limulus polyphemus. The sequence continues at coordinate 142,159 of NW_013665738.1, forward strand.
ACTGTTGTTATAACAAATGGTTTATATTCCGATCACTACTATGTTTGTTGTACTTCAGCCGGTCTAAAGAGTTCTTTATTGAGTGAAACGCGTCGTCAGCAATGTATACGGTGACAACTGTCGTTGAAGTACGACAAAGACTCTTATTCTTCTTCAAAAACTCTAAATAGCCGAATAAAAAATGTAGTATTAAAATATAGTAGGTTTAATACTAAAGTTCCATATATTCTTCTTTTTTTTTACTTAGTCCTTGGAAGAAGGGCTATAACTACCCTTAACGCTTTGGTTTAATAAATATTATATTAGTTGATCATTAACATTTTTCCTGAAGTTATATCATTGAAGCATAATTTTTAGTTCTTTTATTTTCATTTATTTGTTCTTACTTTGAACGAAATGCTGATGTTAACTTGTAATTTTTCTGAAATGTGATGCACAGTTTATTATTAATTTTTCACTAGTCGTTTGTTATTTTTAAAGCATTCTAAAATGCCAAATAGACATGTATAACCTATGTGAAGAACTATTTGGGAAATATATGAGCAAACATCTTAATATTAGCCTTAGTTCTGTTAAGTGTCGATAATTAAAGTATCAATACACTGTGATATTCTATAGTATGGTACCGGTACCAGAACTGGTTCGTTTCTGGCAGTTATTTAGATTTAAAAATAATTATTTCCGAAGAAATAATTACTAATCTAGGGTGCTAGAAGATTAAACAATCCTCCTTCACCCCGCGCGTGGCCTAGGAATATGGGCTCAACTTGAGAAAACAGGAAATTAATGCAGACAAGGTATGTAAATTTAAAAAGGTAAACGTGAGAGTAACGGTAAAATAAAAAGTGAAGAGCAAAGTAGACTAAACTAAACGGGCGATATCGGACTGATGGTCCATCAGGGCGGCGGGGATCTAAAAAATTTAATATCCAATAATTTAAATGTTTACCCCGAGAAAACCCACTTTCACTGGTAACGATCAATCAGTTACCAGTGCCCGGTTAGCGAGAAGAAGTAAGTAGGGAAGGCAAAGTGAAGTCCGGTGCTGGGGGTTTATTAGCTTTTGAATGAGTTGTAGAGTCTCCTGATGTTCGTCATGGTTTTATTGTGGAACAGGTTCCGGTTCCAGAAAGGTGGTAATAGAGTGGAGTCCTCGGTGTCGTTAGTGAGTGGCCGGAAGGCACAGAAAGGTTCGTCGGGTAGGTAGAGATCGGGAGATGTGTCAATTACTAAGGCGTTCGGTGAGATTGACGACGATGATGTAAAAAGTGGCTTGGGGCTGAGAGGCGTGTTGTTGGTTTTTTGATAGGCACCGTTGGTAACAGTGAAGCCTTGCGGCTGGGTCTGGGTGCCTTTTTTTCTCCTAGTTGTGGTGGTTTGGGTTGACATATCTTGTGATTCAGGAGTGGGTGAAGTTTGAGTGGCTTGGTCTATTGTAATAGGATGGGCGGTAGAATACTGGTTGGCGGTGGTTTTCTTTTCGGTGTTGAGAAACGTGGGCTTGGGGGGTGGGTTAGGAAAGGTATGGGGTGAGTGAGGCTTACGGTAAGGTTTTTCTGCCTTAAAGTGATGATAATCAAGGTAGCAGCAGTGGGTGAGGATTGAATCTGCTGTTGTCTTGGAAGTTGTGACTGCGTGGATCGTAGAGTTGGTTGTAAATTCCAGGGCTTGGTGAATTTCCTCTGGCATAAAGGATAAATGGACGTTCCTGAGAAATTTTTTGTGGAGACTGGCATTGCTTTTGGGGGGTTGGCAAGTGACGGGAGGGTTTGAAGACCAAGGGTGGCGAAGGTAGTGGAAGTCTTCGAGTGACTTGGGCTGAAGGAGTATACCTCCCATTCGTAGACGTCGGGTGCGTTCAGGGAATACTCGGGCTTGAGGCTTGTAGCGGCGGATGAAGTTAACCGTGTCCCGCGGCGAGAAGTCGAGCGGTAGTCCGTCGATGACTAACCGCGGCGTAGGGTACGAGACAGACTGAATCCTGGCGTGTATAACACCAGAACTGGCGTATCGCTCACGACTATTATGAACAAATTATAACTGCCATTGCAATATGTACTTTTCCAGTTGAACTGTACCATGCATGAATTCCACTATTATTCTCTTAGATTTATTGATCATTCACATACTCAAATAATAAAGTGGCTAAGATAAAAGTATATTGTTCTTTTATTGCAACTAATCAACAAGTAAGGATAATAGTGTTGTACTGATACCTCCAATAGTTCTGTTACAAGAGCCCTTAGTCTTGTATTGTTTCACGATCATGAATAGAAGGTGAAGAGGTGTTGAGTGAAAATGAACATCTTCCCCATAAGGTTTGTATTAGGTATGAGTGTTTGCCATTGTTTTCAAGTCCCTTGTATATAAGTACCGTAAAAACCAAAACTTATGTTTTAGAGTGCAAAAAAAATATTAAAAAAATTATCAATATATCAACTTTAAAACAATATAGCTCAAGGAGTCGATGCAATTACAAAAGCTGACCACAGATATGCCAAGGCTATAAAATTATATTTCACCACCTTTCATAAGAAAGAAAATAAACAAAAACAACAGATAACAGAGTTAATATATGTATGTATTGTACTCAGAATTAAAATGTTCTAGTTCAATGATTCCCAACTGTTAGTCCTTAAGTATTCTATAGATATTCCAAGAGGGTAAAGATCCAGTTTTCATATTATAGTCGAAAAAGAAAATTGGATAAATACTGCTCCCTCCCACGGTGGGAGAACAGAAAGTCTAAAGACCTAAAAGGATAAAATCCAAGGTTTAATTCCCCGTTGAGGACACAGAAAATAGCTCAATGTGGGTTTTCTTTGCAAACAAAAGGAAATATACTATGTTCGATTAAATAAAAATAAATATGTAAGTGAGACTTTTGTACACACTAAGACCGCCTTGATCAAAAAGTTTGGTTTGATTTGAATTTTGCACAAAACTACACCAGGGCTACCTGAGCTGGTCATCCCTAATGTGGCAGTGGTAGACTAGAGAGAAGTCAGTTAGTCAACACCACCCACCGCCAACTCTTGGGCTACTCTTTTACCAATGAATAGTGGGATTGACCATCACTTTATAACGCTCCCATGGCTGAAAGGATGAGCATATCTGGTGTGACGGGGATTTGAACCCTGCGACCTGCAGATTGGGAGTCGAGCGCCCTAACTACGAGGCTGGTCATGACAGGCCTCTTCAGAAGGATCTAATTAATCTAAGAATTCAGGTCAACAACATTGTATTTTCTCCATGAGGAAGTCCGTGAGTTAAAAACTGAATTATTGCTTTAGCTCAGTGAATCCCAACATTGTTATGTTGCGTACCTAACGCAGACCTTTTGAGACATAGGTACAACCCTGACATATAATATTCATAAAAAAAAATCAAGAGCTGTTGATATCAATAAAAAGGTAAATCAAAAGAAATAATTCAAGGGAGAGTCAACAATATGTGAAAGTTGAAAGGTGGATAATAGAATAAGTTGTTAACTCACTGTCAAGGTTTGTATAGGGCTGGAATTCTTTATAGTAGGTGTCGGTGAGGTGTTGACGATAAACAAAACATATTCAAAACCAGTCAAACGCATGTACAAAAATTCTTTACACTATTGGTTATCACAGTTGTATCCAGAGTTATAAATAATTGTCTCCTTTCCTAAAAGTCCCCACAGGCGGGTTCAGTTACTTTAAAGCAACCTTTGACAAGTCAACTTATTCTTTTTTATCTCTTTTGTTACAATTCTACTATGAAACTCACTTTAGATATTACCCCTTATGACTAAACCAGCAATAACACAGTCTAACTTCACTTTCACTAACTTACTTTAACTTCTTTATAAATGGCTAACCTGCCAATCACTCAGTCTAGATTTGTCTAATCATCTCTTACTTAACGTGCTTTCTTCCTTGTATTCTGTATCTGAATATATTTATAACACGCTAAAGAAAAATCTAGAAATATCTAGCCCACTAGTGTGAACAATATTACAAAAAACGAGAAAAACTTAGAAGCTTTGCGTAAAATGACGTCAACAGTATTACAAAAGCCTAGTACAACAATTAAAATGCATGCACAACGTGCAACTCATACCGAGTTACGTAATAAAAATAATTATTTTTTAACACTTTGTTATGAAAATTAAATATACAATCACTAAATAAACTAATAATAACTCTTAAACTAAACGGTCTTGTATATCCAACAATAAGCCCCTCTTCAAGAAAAATGTTTACAATATTATTTTTACACCATATAGAAATACTTTTTCATTTCATACATAAAATGTACTCATACAGTCTACACCAACATTTGCAGTCTCCTTGATAGCTTCAATGCGGAACCTGTATTTCTGGAGATACATTGCCCACTTCATGATCTTCGTAATGTCGAATTTTGCATTTCTAGATGTATGAAAGTGGTTCATAGTCGGTCTCAGTGATGAACTCCTTCCAGTATAGGTAGATATGGAACTTCTGGATGACAAATATGATGGCCAGACACTCTCATTTAATCACAGATTAGTTCTTCTCACTATTCAAGAGCTGTTTACTTACTTACATACATTACTAGAAACAGTCCTTCTTCATGTTCCTGTAGGAGTACTGCTCCAATTTCAATGTCTGAAGCCTTGACCTGAATGATGAACAGTTTGTTGAAGTCTAGCATTCTAGAAATTGGCGAACTTCCCAACATGTTCTTTAACTGCTGGAATGCCATTTCCTATTGTTCTTCCAACTTCACCTTCTTGGGTAGGCCTTTCTTGGTCAGGTCAGTCAATGGTGCAGCAACTTCAGCATTGTTTGGGATGAAAATCCTGTAGTATCCCGCTAACCTCAGGAAGGATCTGACCTGCTGCTTGGTCGTCAGGGCTGGTGCATCTTGTATGTAGATTAGCTTTTCCTCTTGTATGGCTATCTACCAGTCGCCTTTCTTGTGTCCAGCACAGGATAGCTGATGTAACACTTAGATGGTCTGATGGTCAGACCTGCCACCCTCACTCGTCTGAACAGCTCTCTAAGCTTCTTTAGATGGTATTCCCATCAGATTGTGTGTAACAGAATGTTGTCTAACAAATGGCATCTTCTTAAACTGGTAATATATGTCTGGTGTCACAAAGGATGTCTTCTGTTTAAATCCTATCTACCTCGGGATCTGCCAATAACCTTTATTGAAGTCGATCTTTGAAAAGAAATTGGCTCCATCTAGTTTTGCCATGATAGCCTCTGGGTTGCCAATAGGTTTGAAGACAAACTTCGTCATGGGGTTCAGCTTCCAGAAGATTTGCAGAAGGAGTGTGATCCATCCCTTTTCTTGACAATTACCATTGGTGAACACCACGCTGAATTTGAAAGCTTCATGATTCCAGCTTCTAAAATTACCTCATATTCCAGCTTTATAAGGTCTTTCATTGCATAGGGCATCTGATAGGGCTTCACCTTGATTAGTTCCTTGGTCGTAGTCTCAATCTTGTGTTGCACAATGTCTGTCTTGCCTGGTCTATCTGTGAAGAAATCTGCACAGTAGATCTTTCTTCTGCTCTCTAGTCAGTTCTTCACTGATGTTGACGTCTTTGTATGTCTGATCTCCACCCAATGGCCTTAATCCTAATAGGTTTTTATCTTCTATACCAAAGTCACTG
>NW_013665738.1:148677-156342 GCF_000517525.1 Limulus polyphemus
AGCTACCACTGGTTTTGACATTAACTGGTTATTATTCGACTTGCTATTTATACTCCCTTCATGGGCTTCCATATACTGTTTTGATTTTGCCAGCTTGATCATCTCATCCACGTCTTTTGGGACACTCTCCTTTAGGAACAGTGACGTGTCAGTTGAGCACGTGATTAGTAGATCTGTTAGTCACTCAAAAATATTTTCACACTTTGCCATGTCAGTCCATCTTGTGAAGTGTCGCCATAGACGTGTCTCAAACTGAAATACAGTTTCTCCAGTGTCAGGTTTGACTTCTCTGAACTTGCCACAAAAATCTTGTTTAGTAGGTTCAGAGCATTTTAGCTTGTAGGCCTTTTCCTGTGAGAAGTGGGCCGAGACAGGAAATAATCTATGTTGTCTTTCCGTTCATCAAATTTGGGCGGCTTAGGTCGGCTGGTCCTGACCCAATTTTCATTCTTGGGTCCTTTTCTCTTTCTGTTAGGTGAGTTTGGTGATCTCCATTTGTGCTCTTATTCTCTTTATTTCCAGTCTCTTCCTTCTTTCCTTTTCTTCTTTCTCAATCTATGCTCTTATTCTTTCTCTCTCTATTTCCAGTTTCTCCTTTCTCTCATTTTCTTCGTTCAGTCTTTATCTTTCCTTTTCTCGTTTAGTCTTTCTTCCTCTCTTTAATTCTTGTTGTTGTTTAACAAACTCTCGTAGTTTGCTATCTGTTAACCCAAGATACTCACCTCTTTCGATCCACTTATCGAAATCAGTCGACAGAGTTATATAGCGTAATTTAATCTCTACACTATTTTCTCTACCACTAAAATTGTGTGTATATAGGCCTATTTCCGGTGTCATTTACGTCTTCTATTACCGCCGTTTACCACTGTATAATCCTGGCTGGCTCGCCAAATGTTAGATTTTTTTTGTATAGAGGCTAGATTACTTACAGTAGGTGTCTGTGACTTGTTGGTGATAAATTTTAATAATAAATAGACAGCACACAATCCACTTGTATTAAAATAATATATTCAAAACGAGTCAAACGTATATAAAAGAAAAATTCGTCACGCTATTGGTTACCACAGTTGAATCTAGAACTTTAAATAATTCTCTTTTTCATCAAAAGTCACACAGTTTGGGTTCAGTCACTTTAGAGACCAACTGACAAGACGAATTATTCTTCTCTATTTTTGTTGTTACACTACAAACCACGATACTATGGCTAAACTGACTATCACGCAGTCTACCTTCACTTTTACTCTCACTAACGTAACTTATTCCACTCTGCATCTGCAGGTATTTATAACACTTCACAGAAAAATCAAGCCCTCTGGTAACAATAATATTAAACATGATGAAAAGACTTAAAAGCTTCGGGTAAGATGATGTCAACAATATTACTCATACAGAGCTACGTAATGAAACTTGTCATAACTATTGTTTTTTAAAATAAATAAATTTTAACATTCTTGTTATGAAAACTAAATAATCATTACATATTAAATCACTAAATAAATTAAATAATAACTCTAAAAATAAAGAGTCTTGCCTATCCAACAAGAACACAAAATAGTTATGTAATTATAACCTAATATACAATACAATGTACTAGTGTTAGATGTTTGTTGCAAACATCTTATCACTTAAAACTATTTTGACAAAAAAGCTATTAACCAAACGTAGTTTGAGTTTGTTTGGAGTAAAATAAAAAAAATGATTGATAAGATAAACAGAGAGGGTTGAATACGTTATATCAAAACGATTGTGAAGTCTCAATGCGCCATTAAAGCTCATGTTGCCATGTATAGCCATATATCTAAAGATCGTGCATCTTGGCAATAGAACTGCATTAAAATTCCATTGTAAAAGGTTCAGTCCTAAGGCTGTAACATTTAAAGCACACCACTCATCCTGTTTGCTTCCCATAAGTCATCTAATGTACGTCTTGACATAGCGTATTTAACCCTGAAACTATTTATCAAATCGAAAAGGAAAGAAACTAGCAATTTTATTTATGATTTTGGAAACATTGAGTTAGCGTAACCAAAATCAATATTTTACACATCTTTTTTTCCCTGAGGTATTTCTTCTCTTTTTTCCTATAAATATCAATAAGATTTAATGCAAATATCTCAAAAATATTACGCCATTTTCTGACTTACAGTTTAAGCAAGTCTAAAAATATCACGGTGCAATATATATAATGAAAAGTAATTTGAAGTATTAAAACCAAGCAATATAATGCTCCCAGAGGCTCAGTTGTAAGCCTGAAAGTTTATAATGCTAAATAATGCTGGGTTTTGATACCAGTAGTGGACATAGCACAGACACTCGTTGTATGGCTTTGTGCTTAACTACAAATAAACATACACACAAACGAACAATATAATAAGCAGTAATATAACCTGTAAAGAAAAAGACACTAAGACCCCCTCTTAATACTGTGAGTGTTGGTTACCATAAGATTTCGACTATCTGAAGAGACAAATTATGGTGTGTACACACAATGTAAGACAAAACACGCTGCATGTTGCTCTTTTGGAACACATTGTGTTTTCTTAGTGCTTTTTACGAAATGGTTTACATACAAGTTACATTTAAAACCATCATATTGCTTTCTTAACCTGTGTAGTATGCAGACAAGCTACGTTTTCTATTTAACAGGAAAAAATTCATGCGTATAAGTGAATTTATTTCAAACACAACAATTCATCAGAGAAGTAGCTAAGTTTTGCCCTAGTTACTTAACGAACTGGGTTATTCATTTAGGGTCATGTGCGCCTTTTCGTAAGAAAGATTTCTGTGAAATTATACGACGTTCTTTTCCGTCGGTGGGTCAGGTGATAACTTGAGGAAACAACCTCCCTAATTTTTCAATAGGAATGGTGATAAGGTTACTGCACGCACCATGGCAAAGAAATTGATTATTATTATGCGTACTTAATACAATGTTTTCTAAGTGTGTAGCAAAATGTTATATATTTAAAGAGCTTCTTCTACTTAATTGGGAGCTCTCAAACTTCCAGTAAAGTCACCATAAATACAATTTTTTGTCTTTGATTTTATTTGAAAGATAAATAAAGGTTGTTTTGAAATCTAATCCACTTCTCTGCCAAATTCAGTTAAACGTCAGGAAATTCAGATTTAGTCTCTCAGAACATTTTCTACCTAACCTACCCAATCTCTCGTAAGGGAAATCTATGCACCTGAGAATACCACATCTTCAAATTATAACTACTTTTTATATATTTCACTACCGGTGGGGCCCACATATTGGGTAATTCAATGTTTTTGCTCGTTACAACGCCCTGCGTAAAGAACTGACAAAACAAATTTAATGAAATCACTCATTTTCTATGTAAAAATACATAGGGAACCTAGCAGTGACAAGTGGGTCTAATTCCAATATTGATTGTATTTTGTTCACATTTTTTGTGTGACTCGTATGTTATTAAGGGCCATGAAACCAAAGGGCCATGATACTTCAAGTAATATGCTGCATAAGTTTAAAAGCCGATGTCTTTAATTCTGGGATACGTATAGTTAGCTGAGAATATAATTGCGACAGATTTTAGTAATTCTAACCATAGGTTTTAGTAGCATCCAATAAATCCAAAAATATTTGTTTATGCATCTCTCTACTAATTTAACAAAGTAATTTAAAGTTAATATACCTGCCCCCAGTGGCACAGCGGTGTGTCTGCGGAGTTACAACGCTAGAAACCGGGTTTCGATACCCGTGGTGGGCAGAGCACAGATAGCTCATTGTATAGCTTTGTGCTTAACTTCAAACAAAACAAAAAAATCATATACCTACGTTATACATATAAAAACGAAATAATTAATCTTTAGGTGCCATCAACAAGTATAAAGCTTAGAAAATGTTTATATTACCAAATCACAGTCTGTAGCTTTTCAGTTACTTTTTACTCAGTCACTAATGGGTGAAAACTCAATGAAAGATACATTTTTAGATTTATACGTTCAACTGGATATTGGATTGGATTTATTGGATATAACCTTCTGGTACTGTCACACTTTGAATCGACTAGCTAGAATTATAACGTAGTGTGTTTTTACACATTTATTTTTCAAACTTCAGCTGGATACACAGTTTTATTCGTAAGGTTTAACCTGATGATGTTTCAGTAATGTGCTTACAATATTCAATAAAATAAAAAACATGAAATAATAATACTGCATGTGTTAATTCATTAAATATAATCTAAACTAAACTTGCAAATGGTGATGGTGCTTGAGAATAAACACATTAATAGGTTAACAGGGTTTGAAACTAAGTGTCAGAGTATAACTAGTTAAATTTTAGTTTTGAAAATCAATATGTCAGATTTAAAGATGAGAATAGTCGAAAGAATAATGAGCTTTCTTGCGCTTATTATGATGTTATGAGAATTAGGAACAAAATGGATGAGCTCAAGGTTATAGTTGAAATGGAATACTATAGTATCAGAGGGTGTGGAAGTTTTGAATGAACAGTGTTAGAAAAATATATTTGACCTTCTTAAAAATTGGCTTACCCCCTCCCAGTCTCATTAAACGCACACAAAAAGTAGAATGCAACTTTTAAGATTTTCCCTCCTTATATAATGATGATCCATTATATATGTGTGTGTGTATTAGCAACCATCACCCAGAGTTGGTTGGTTCGATTACAGTAATTTATGACATAGTAACTGGAAACTTTCTGACGGTGTACATGATCTCGTTTTTTTTAGGACTTTTGCCCGAGGGAGAGGGGAGAGGATAAAAACACCCTGAAATAGGTCACATTTTAACGTTTTTATAGACCTTTGGCTTTGAATTTAAAGACACAAGTACGTACTCAATTAAACGAGTCAATTATTACCCTTCCATAAAGCAGGTATGCAATTAGCATTTAATGAAGTCATTAGGGATTTAATAACAAAAGGAAGAAGGACTGGGAATATTGTACTTTATACAGTTTTGTCCTTCTTTAACGGGTATCTTCAGCTAGCTTATTTAACAATGAACAAAATATAATGCCAGTTGGCAGCCCAGTTTTGTCCGAAAGTACAGATACCGTATTTTGCATCTAAGTTATATATATATATCCGTTCGTGTAGTTTGTGGTTTTTTTAGCATTTAGTCATTATGATTTTACAACCTAGCATGTAGAATGCCCTATGTAGGAACTGCTAAAGAAATCATGGATTACATTAAGGCGTATCTAAATCAATGCAATGATATTAATACTTTGCTTCAGCGTACAGAAGGAGCACAGTAAAGTTTGACTGCCAGCTTTAGGAAGAATATATGACATAATAGGAATCACAACAAGCTTTAAACTATTATATATATATATTAAACACCATTTTAGTTCGTAGCAGTTTATCACTGTGTATGGAACTGCGGGTTTGAGAGTTGAATAGATATGTATATGTGTGTATATAATTATGGTTATAGGTTTATAGGTACACATTTTTATATATTCCTGTGTATATTCTACACTTCCGCAGTTCAGAATTTTCAAGATTATTTTTCTAGAACGAACGATGTGAAAAAATAACGCTTGTCCACCTGGCAAGCAAAGTATAACTTGTTGTCCAGGGCGTTGGGCGATAGGAATTATCCACCCCTGGATACATCATGGTAATTAATGGTTATATTTGTAGAACAATGTTTATAAGTTATTTAATAGAGACAAACTATTAAAGAGAGGGGGTGGGGTGGCTCTGTATATAATGGATGAACTGCAGCCTGCTAGGATTGAAGACAAAAAGAAAGTATTGAAGAAGTCCAATTTATATGAGTTACAACCAGAACTTTCATGGGTAAAAAGTTTTTAATTGGCATTTATTATAGGGCATCTGATAAGACAGGTGGGGTCAATGAAAAATTGTATAATGAAATAAGGAATGTTACTACTACTAATAATGCTGATGCAATAAATATGGGAAACTAATTTTAAACACACTAATTGAGACTGTATGGAGTAAAATATTGAGGGAGAGAGATTTTTGAAAGTGATTTAGGATAGTTTTCCATATCAGATTTGTTAGAGAGACAATTAGGGGTATGTAATTTTAGGTTTATTGTTAACCACTAATGAGAGCATGATTACAATAATAGAAGTAGGGGAACGTTTGAGGAAAGTGGTAATGTGTAATGGGCTTTTACAGGATGCAAACGACAAGGTTTTTGATTAATACTATGGAATGGCTGAGATGTTAAACGCTTTGTTTTTTCTAGTTTTTACAAACGAAGATATTAACAATATTTCTGAGCCTTAGCGTACTATGGGAAATATTGGAAATGGCCTGAATAATGTAGATACTAATTATTAAATGCCAAGTACAAGGATTGATAAATTAAAAATACATAGAACGGGAAGACTAGAAAAGTATTTCCCCAAGGTTTTTAAAAGAGGTCAAAACTCATAAATGTGACTCTCTATCTTTCCTATATTTTAAAGGTTAGAAGAAAATGAGCAATTGCCTATGGACTACAGATTTGTTAATGTTACTCCTATTTAAAATGGAATAAAAATTACACTGGATTTAGTTTAGTTACACTTTTATAGTGGGAAAATTATAGAGAGTCTGTTAAAAGTAGCTTCACGAAGTAGTAAAATATGAGATCATAAATGAAAGCCGAAATAGTTTCATGAAAAGTCAATTTTGCTTTACTAATTTCTTATTATTTTTTCAGGATGTTAATTATTGACTAGTTTACTGGATTGTAGGGTGGTTGGATTAGAGAAAGTAAAATGTTGTTACTAATATAGTCAAATCATGTTTGATTCTTATTACAAGTGAAGAACCTCAAAGATTAGTACTTGGGCCTTTCCTTTTTCGTATAGATAAATGATATTAAAAGGGGACACAATTAGTAAATTAGACAAGCTTGCTGATGACACTAAACTTTTGGGTATTTTTTAAGTGAATTGACGACACTGAGATATTACAAGATGACTCGGATCAGTTGTAAAGTTAGACAAATATTTGGTAAATTGGTCTTTAATTACAGTAAATATGAAATAACGCACTTCGGTGCCACACGTTTAATATAGATGGGAACCCTTTCAATAGCATGATTGAAGAAAGAGATCTTGACATAGTGGTGGATAATTCACTCAAGTCACTGAAACAGCGATCTGCTGAGTAGGAAAATTAATAGTTTTATGGTGTATTTATAGATACAAAACCAAACATTTCTCTGTAAAAGTAACTTGTAAGGCTTCATTCTTTAGTTTAGTATCCTTCTCTAAGATAGGACATTGACTTACTGGAAAGGGTTCGGAGAAGCGCTACCAGGATAATTCAGGAGATAAAGGGTTATTTTATAGAGATATATTAAGATATATTAATTTAGTTTCTCTTCAAGAGAGCAGAGTAGGAGGTCACGTTATTGACTTTTACTAAATTATCCGAAAGATCGATAGGATGGAGGCCTCTGATTGGTTAGTGTTATATTTCGAAAATAATAGGGTGAGAGAATCCAAGTTTGAGATATGAAGAAGACAAACTAGGCTCCAGTTAAGGTAGTTTCATTTTCTTAACGGGGTGATTCACTTATAGAATGAGTTTGTCATTGGAAGCAATAGAAATCAGCATTTATAAAAGTTTAGGAGGGGAATCGATTACACAGGCCGGCGAATTTAAACTTCATAAAAGTTGTTTTGGTTTTAATAACGAATTTTCC
>NW_013665738.1:157342-163462 GCF_000517525.1 Limulus polyphemus
ATGTTTGTTAACAATAATACAAAAAAAAGGGAAGAACATTGATGTCAAACGAATATTCATCTTCATTTATTCATCCTGATTTTGTGTGCGTGTGTGAAATCTACGTCTTTTAGTCTCAAAACTACGTGTTTTGGTCTTTCTTTTATGTATTGCGTTATGACGTTTTGTGAAAAATCTGTACGTGATGAAGAAAAGTGGATATCATTTTCGGTTTCAGCGTACAAAATTTACTATAAAACATATACATTTTTCAAGATAATAAACCCATCGGAGGCCTCTGTTATCTCGTGAAAAAAATAGTTGAGTTTTAATTTTTACCTTTCTTATGGTCGGTATGCAAGGACAGCTTTGAAGGACCAAATGGTTTCTTTGTCGCACGTATGATGTTGGACAGCCTTGAAGGACTAAATGTTTCCTTTGTCGTACTTATGATGTTGACAGCCTTGAAGGATCAAATGGTTCCTTGTACGCTAAACAAAAGGTTCCCAGTGTATTGGAATCACAGTTTGTTTTTATCATTTTGATGTTCGTTTCAGTTTATTAATTCTTAGATCTTGTGCTATAAATTTTAGTTTTAGGTATTAAAATACCCTAGCTCAGTCCTGAGATATAAAGCTCCCACTTCCCATGATTCACAGAGGCCCCAATGTATCGATCAAGCGCCTTCATTGTCCCCAATTACTTTATAGCTACCCTGAGGGGGTGGAAGCCCGTAACTGAAAACAAACCGCGTTAGAACATCCGCTCGCAGTACCTGAGTATGTTTACCACGTTTGGTCTCTCTAGCTTGTGAATGGGATCCAGAAACAAAAATCTGATGCCGGATTCAGGTCCAGCAACCCTAGAAACGGACTCGTAGACCACCATCAGGCCTGAATGACCTTCCGGGTACGTTATAATCACCCTTCGTATAAGCCATAAAGATAAGGGCAACCCCGTTCCGCCCCGAGTTCGTCTGCCAAGTTTGGTCCTGCTACCTCCAAAACTGTAGGAGGAGGTCGCAGAGTAACAAACAAATTTAACACACAACACAGATTAATATAGGACATCAAATATAAAACTGCCGATTTTAGAACTCTTCTATAGTCTAATAAGGTTAGTGACTTTTAAACTTACTGGAGTTCTGTAACAGTTTGTATTCATTGCTTTCTCTTTATACTTTTTTTTTGCCACAGGGTATACACAAACACATGTTCTAATCACCAGCATATACGCATGCTTGACTCACCTATGCATAACATATTTATAAATTATAGTTTCCTACCTAGTTCACCTTGAAGCTGCCAGCAAGTTAAGAGCTAAGTGTGTTTAATTTTTGTGTCACCGCGTAAGAGCAAGTCATCGGCCTCTATATATACATACACATGATGATGTGTCGAACTTGTACCACTACTCAGGTTCTCACTCATACACGAAACGTCATAACATCTACTAAAACATAGTAAGACTATGGACTGGAGGTAGTGGCGTTACAAACCTGTTTCTATTATGATAATCAGTAGTTAGTTGTCAGTATAGAAAGTTGAATGTGTATGTCCACATGTATGCACAATAAATAGTTTTAAAAAGTTGTGAAGTTTTTGTTGATTACTAGATGTTTATCCTTAACAGCTTTATGGTAAGGCATTATTTTCCGTTTTACGATTCGCATGGTCTTAATAAAATAACATTAGGAAAATTAAGTGCACGCACAAGTACATCGAAATATGACATAAGCCTTCTCACACTCGATAACAGGCATGGTCTGGTAATTATGGTGCTTGACTCGCAATCTGCAGGTCGCGAACTTGAATCAATCCCATCACTGAACAAGCTCGCCCTTTCAGTTGTAATGGCGTTATAATGTGGCGGTAAATCCCATTATTCGATTCGAGTAGCCTCAGAATTGACGGTGGGTGGTGTTGCTATCTGCCTTCCCCCTAGTCTCATACAAAATTAGAGAAGACAAGTACAGACAGCCCTCAAGTAACTTTGCGCGAAATTAAGCAAACAAACGCCCCATAACATCCTAGATTAAATAAGGTTTTGAAGCAGTTTAAAGATTGGAGTGTATAAACTTTCGTAATTCACAATATACTACCTCTATTGTAAATATTATAACAGTTGTTGATTTGACAAACATATCTCTGTCTGAGAATTTATAATTTTGAAAAGTAAGCTTATAAATATACTCCAGATTTATTTGATTGCGCCATGTTTAATAATAACGATGTTGATCTTCCAGCACACTCAAGTTTTTTTATTTGTTTTGAATTTCGCTCAAAGCTACACGAGGACTATCTGCGCTAGCTATCCCTAATTTAGCAGTGAAAGGCTAGAGGGAAGGCAGCTAGTCATCACCACCCACCGCCAACTTTTGGGTTACTCTTTTACCAACGAATATTGCGTTTAACCGTCACGTTATAACGCCCCCATGGGGATTCGAACCCGCAACTCTCAGATTGCGAGTCGAGCTCCCTAACCACCTGGCCATGCCAGGCCTCACATTACCATTAACAGCAAGATAACTAATGAATCAATTCAAACCAAATATCCCAAATCAATTACGAAGGTTATAAGTTTCATGTCCATTGCCAGATATCTTAATTTTAATGCCATACTTAAAACTCCATGTATTTTACCATTTACTTCCAATGGTAGATGTTCAAATAGCTATATCTTATTTTCATTTCATTTTAATTCAGTATTAAGCTAGATTACATTTAGATGTTTGACACTGGAATAGACTTATAGTGGTGTGCTCTGCATGAATGTATACCACAATAATAGTGATTGTAAAGAAAACTCGGTATTTAAACAATTATAGCTTTAAAACTACTTGTTCTAAGGCAGTGGTTCCCAAATTCTGGAGACCTTTATGGGGCTATACGAAAACCTTCGAAAGACTTTTTAAAAAAGTGTAACCTAACGCCTCAAAGTTGAAGGCCATTCGGTGAGTTACCAACCTATTCTACTAGTCAGCATTCAACGTTTTCGTACTGATGACTCACCCTTGAACTATCTATTTTATTTTACCTTTTTATCATTATAAACCACTATAAGTTTAGTTTTATGAACAAACTACCAGAGACATTTGTGGTCAGATTAGTATTTACTGCAACAGTACGTCTTTAAACATAGGATCTCTAGAAAAACACAAAATAATTCTAATAGCAGACACCGAAATCTACAAGTCCATTTTTCTTAAGCCTAACATTAGTTAAGTCTTTATAAAGTACGGCCTATATTCGATAATGAAACAAATTAACACTGTAACATTAAATAAACCTATAATGTTATTCTACGACTTAATGTTAAACCTTTTTAAAAATTTTGATAAGCATGCGCATTTAGATAGTAAGGTATGCGCACATTTTCAGGACACAATAGACTAGCGTATAGCCCGTCAAGAATGATGGGGTAAGTACTACCACCCCTACTCCATTGTATAACCTACACTCACGTTTCATATCTAACTGAAATAAATAAAGCTTGAAATCAAGCTTGACCAATAAAGAGGTAAAAAGTGCAGTCGAGGCAGTCAAATATCGGTAAATTCCTTTGTGAGTTAATCAAAATTAAGGTCATTCATGAAATGAATTCGTGTCGTATTCATAGAATAATTATTCATAAAAATCAGTTAGATTAACAACTTCTAATATATAGAAAAGCTAGTGCGTTTTGGTAACGCTGTATTCCGACAATGGCTTTTATGTCATGTTGCTTAGCAACAAAAGTATAACCTAATATTGTTATTAGTCTATGTACTGGAATAATAAAATGAAATGTATAGACAATAAAACTGGAAAAATATTTGTTGATTTCTTAATTTAGTCACCGTTGATTATAGAGTTTTTTTTATATTAAAAAGTTGGTGATATAACAGAAAATAGTTTAATTCAGAAGCGAATTAAGTTTAAAACTGAATCGACATATTTACTTCCATGATAAAGTTTATGCACTTGGCTCTAGGGCCTAGGCTAGGCGATCCCAAACTACGTCTTTACTTTAGGCTTATTATACCAACACTCACTACACTTATAAGGTTTCATGGCACCTACCTTCCTCACGGCCTTCTTTCACGCCGGTCACTAAAATCGTAATTGGCAGCCAGTAATTGAGCTATTCTATCTGGATAAATGCATTTTGGCTTTTATGACTCCACCTATTTCGAGAAATCAAGTGTGATCTAACACATACTGACTTTTATATAAGTTAGATTTTATGTATCAGGGATAAATACGCCTCTTCCTCAAATTTCTGAAAGAGAGTACGCGATATAAAACGGCTGGAAAGCACTGATCTAGGAGAACTATAGTAGAAGACAGTGACAACCTCAAGTTTTAATCAGGATAGTTTGGGCATGGCGCATTGTCTAATAATTATTTTCCATCACTTTCAATCAGCACATCAAGCCTCTGTCTAAATAAAGCTACAACAAACATCATCTGTTCTGAAAAGTGTTGTTTTATCCTTACAATATCCTGTACATTAACAGCTATTTTATTCAAGTCACAATCTCCTATTGTCAAAGGAAGAATAACATGAGCAATGCTAGTTTGTGAGAAAACCGATCTAAATATGAAGTACAGTATGGTTCTGAAACAACCTGTACCATGTCAAATATTTCATGAACAAAACTTATAATCCTCAATGTGACTCTGGCGAAAATTTGTTCCCAATGGACAAGTAGTTTTTAAGACATAAATCATTTTAAATGTATTTTTATTATAATTATACTGTATAAATAGAGAGAAAAAGTCAATCGAGTTATAAGATTTAATAGTCTGTAGCTA
Organism: Limulus polyphemus; assembly: GCF_000517525.1. Taxonomy (NCBI): domain Eukaryota; kingdom Metazoa; phylum Arthropoda; class Merostomata; order Xiphosura; family Limulidae; genus Limulus; species Limulus polyphemus. The sequence continues at coordinate 162,118 of NW_013665738.1, forward strand.
TATACACATGACTTGGCATGACCGGCAAAGCTAAAGAATTTTCGTCAAAACACTTACTGGTAACACAGCTAGAAATATGGCAAGCTAAAGCTATCCTGACAGCAAATTCAAGCTTAAGTCTACTATTCATCCAATAGCCTTCCAATATAATTAACTCTAAGTGGCACAGCGTGAAATCTGAAAGCTTATAACACTAAAAACCTGGTTTCGATACATGTGGTGGGCAAAGCTTTTGTGTAACTTTGTGCTTACCTGTAAATAAACAAATCCAATATAATTAAAAACATCGTACATTAAATAATGAAAATATATGAAAATTTATAGACGCATCCTTCGATAAAGCACAAAACAAATCTCTTTATTTGCTATTGGAGGTCGGCCCCCTAAAAAACGCCGCGACTTAAGAAATGTTTTGATGGCTGCCGAAATAGATATCATTTATACTTTTTATTTTTATAATATCTAGTACGTAATGGTTTCGAGATAAAACGAGAAGCGATGTAGACGGAGTGTCCCGAAACCTGCTTTTTGTGGGGAATAGACCCGAAACTTTAAAGTGAAATGTCAAATATTTTAACTCTGACTTACCGCTGAGCCACTGAGGGGCATAAATATTAATAGTATTCCCTGTATGACCTGGTTGCACCGGTGCGTCAAATGCTCCCAAGGCTAGGTTCGAAATAAATAGCTTCCGTAGCTTTAAAATGCAATTTAGAACTCATAAAAACGCACGTTTCTATAATATATTATTCCAAACATACACGATTCTACATGTAGTTAATAGAAATTCACTTCCAAAAACGTTACAGACTTGACTTTTCGAGAAACAACAAGCAACAGTCAAACACGCATTTTTTTTAAATCAATTTTTAGTTTACTGTACAGACTGAAGAATTGAAACAATATCTGAAAAAAACGACAAACAACTTCAAAAAGAAAAAAAAACTAATTCGAAGTTTTGGCTTACTCCTTTTTTTTTCGGGTGTTTTTAACAACCGCAAGTAACAAACTTGATTATTAAATTAACAGTAACAGAAAATAATACAAGACTTTAATAATGCACTAAAACCGTGAACGTTGAGACGGGCTATAGGATTTGTGTAACAAGATAGATTTGCTAATCAAAGTGCCCCTCCAGTGGCACAGCGGTATTTCTGCGGACTTAGAACGCTATAGTCCGGGTTTCGATACCCGTGGTGGGCGGAGCACAGATAGTCCATTGTGTAGCTTTGTGCTTAATTACAAACAAACAAACAAGTTAATCAAAGTAATAAACGGCCCGGCATGGCCAGGTGGTTACGGCACTCGACTCGCAATCTGAGGGTCGCGGGTTCGAATCCCCGTC
>NW_013665738.1:164379-195101 GCF_000517525.1 Limulus polyphemus
GAATCCCCGTCACACCAAACATGCTCGCCATTTCAGCCGTGGGGGCGTTATAATGTGACGGTCAATCCCACTATATATTGGTAAAAGAGTAGCCCAAGAGTTGGAGGTGGGTGGTGATGACTAGCAGCCTTCACTCTAGTCTTACATTGTTAAATTAGGGACTGCTAGCGCAGATAGCCCTCGTGTAGCTTTGCGCGAAATTGAAAACAAGCAAACAAACAAAGTAATGACCTCGATGTACATTATTATTGATATACATATATAACAGATAGTTGACGTACGTTGAAGCGATAGGTATAGGTGTACTACTCAGAATACTGACTTACTATTGATTATAATAAATAGTATGTAGTCTAAGTTGTCGCCAGGTAAAACAATAAGAAATTGAGAGAGACATCGGCATAGTCTTGACACGTAGTTCAAGATTTGATGATTTCTCAGCTCAATAAAGGGATAAAACTTTAAAATCTGGTAAAGCAAAGTAACTTAAAGATCTACATAATTCAACTTCGGTTGATGATGTTTGATGAGCATGATCTCCCTTATTCGTAGAGACTATTTGTCCTGACCTCTAGCTATTAATTATTCTAGTCTATGTACGTATTTAGCTAGAGAACCTTCTTGACTCTCTGTAACTTATACGACTAATTTGCTACGATAATCGGTATGTGTCGGTCGTTATTCATTACTTCACTGAATGAGCCAAGGCTTATCCATTGGTCAATACTTCATCACAATCCAAGGCTTATGTACTAGCGGAGCACTGGGTAGCCTGATTCGGCACACTTAAAGAAATTTATATGGATCAGTGAACTCATTTCAATAGCCAGCTATTGCCTGAGTTGTGCAAAGTGTTGAGTATGGTGAAGATTTGCACTTCACCCTATCTCCCCTAGTCTGGTGATGTGGATGCTTGTGTTTGTTAAATCCAGTAAAATAATTGGGATAAACACTTGTCATACTGCATGATGTTGCACCATACAACAGAACAGCGACATAGTGTTTGTTTGCTGGGAAATATTGGTCCCTGTGGATGTGATTAAGATCACCGTATGGCAGAACAGGTTATTACAAAGCAGCCAAGGAACATAAGTTCCAGCATGCAGACTATTTATGGCTTTGGTATGTGCCAGTAGTAAAGAAGCAGCTCAACTCTTGACTGGATGGACCCATATCTAGTACTCCGACAGATTGGTTCATTGACATACGAGATATAGCAGTCATGTGGTGCATGTCGACAAGCTTTCACCATATATATGTCACTGTTGAATCTCTAGCGCACTTGCTTGTCCAGGACTCAAATGTCGAGACTGACGAGACAGAGGATGATGACAGTGCTGGTTTTATCATCTCAGTTCAGCTGTTGAGGAAGAAGATGCTGAAAGTACTTATCTCTGCAAGACACTTCAGATGAGGAAGCATCTGAAAGAAAGGTGCAGGATAACTCTAGCGCTCAGCTGAGATGCCATTAGCGGTCTCCTCATCACTATAGCTAAGCTTAAGTGCTGGATCAGCAGCTAGGATGGTCATCTGGTTGAACAATCAATGACAAAAAGAAAATAGCACTTCTTGCACTCAGAGCTATCGAGTGGTATATCATAAGGAAATTTATGCACTATATTTTGTGATTGCTGCTCGATTATCATACAGTGAAATGGTTTGTTGACTGCAAGAGTAACAAGACCAAAAGGGTGTTGTGACCCTCACTTATAAAGCTAGCAAGCAGAGTTTCACTATGATATATCTGCAGGATATTGGACAATAATTATCCTATTATCCCATCATTAGGATGATTGTTGTAAGTAGATATAATGATTATAACATTAACGGTTTGAGCGACTGATGATGATTACTATGAGATTGAAAACTTAGCTAAAATGATATTGTGAACCTTGCTTTCCTAGCTATATAGTGAATTTCCAATGTGTATTGTTTGTTTGACATTTCAAGAGAATCACGCATCCTTTCTAGCGGAGAAGAATAAGTGCCAGGAGCAAGCCGTGTGGTACTCACTAGACTAGTGTTTATGACTCCTCTATGTGCAGTGAAGTTTCCAGAGTTGTGTTCTTTCTTGGCACTGGTTATTGTGAATCTGAGTAGAATAGTCTTTGTTTCACTGTATATACTCGTACTTAGTCTTCTCTGATGCCAACTGAAGCAAATGGATCAACTCACATACAGTAATACAGTGTCTTCATGGTTCATCTATTGGCCATTTAGAAAAATATATGCATTTTACAGTGAACTATTACATTTAACCTAGGCTGGAAAGGGATCTGTCGTACTAGTGAAATACATGTGCATATTCGTATGCTTGTAGAAATGTTATTTGGCCACTACAATAGATTTAGCACTCTTTCCTAAGGAAAATATTAGGATTGTCGTAACCAGGCTATTACAGCTCTAACCTGTACTTATAATCAAAATTCTGACCAATCAGAATTAAATTAACATTACATTATTTCTGGCTGCAATAATTCTAGTTAAAGTCTTGGGTTGCCTGAATTCTGCCAGTGATTAGTTTCTAATGCCGAATAAAATTCTAGTTTAACGGCTCATTGATGACAGCACTTTACGTTACCATAGCTATGGCGATATAGCTAGTGAAGATTGCCATGTAGGTTACATGATATTAGCATGTGAACTGGAGGCAGTCTGTCGACAGCTTCTAGTGTATTTGACAGTGTGTAATGCTGAAGCCTATGACAGTATACACGTATGAATTTTTGCGGGGTGGTGTTGCACACTTATATGGATATTAAAATGTTATTCATGGGTATTAAATATCAGTAATGAATTAATTACTGAAAACACAACTACCGGACAGCCTATGAATGAAAATATAGTATTTGAAGTGGATGTTAAGAATCTGAGGTATAAAGTTAACTGTGATTACTTGCTTGTAACAATTTATTTGAAATATTTTGAGAAACATCTGGTGTTTGAGAATATTTTCTTAACATTAATTCAGTACAAGGTGCAGTTGAAATGCAGACTATAAGCGTATATAGCTAGTATACACAGATGAAAGGAATCTGTCCTACGAGTGAAATACATGTGCATATACGAACGCTTGTAGAAATGTTATTTGGCCACTACAATAGATTTAGCACCCTTTCCTAAGGAACATATTAAGATTGTCGTAACCACGCTATTAGAACTCTAACCTGTACTTATAATCAAAACTCTGACCAATCATAATTAAATTAATATTACATTTTAATCCTAGCTTTCTATATTTAAGGTCAAATTATTAACCCTCCTAGCTATCTTGTTTTCAACGAACCAGTTGTTTTTATTTTCATTATAATTGCGTTGCTAAGCCTGAAGGAGAATTTAGTGAAAGTTTCTTGTTTACATGTTTTTGACTACCTAGTAATGCCAAAAACATCATAAACTGGCTTTATCTAATGCCCCTAGAAAAGCCACAACTGCCCCCAACCAGCCAATGACGACCAAGCCACTGCTCAGCCGAGAACATGCTTGGCAGCAGTTCATCTGTTGATATCTAATTTAACTGCCTCCCAGTTGATGATCCTGACATCACAAACAACCCAACACCAGCCAAGCCAGAACCATTGCAGACTGGAAAAAAATTATCTCCATCCAATGTGACTGCACCTATAATAGGATCACCACATTTACTGACTAAGGAAAACTTCCATAGACCTAAAATCTGTGAGGAGCTCTTCCAAGCACTGGGAATGTCTACTGATGTCTACCACTGTAGGGGCACCTGCTGTTTCCATCCAACCATAGATGGAGATGACCACGGCAATTTATGGAAGCAATAATGTCTACATGGCTTACACTCAATGGTAAGAGAAGTTGGAATTGCTCTCTATACTCCAACAGAAATAAAATAGTATCCCAAGCTTCAGCAGAAACCAGTCTAACGCATCACTACTAGGAGCATTAGATGACCTGTTGTCGGGGCTTCAGTAAGAACGAAGCTCCAGTTTCTTTGTTTATGTATATATATCTATATTCTGATTACTTTTTGGTTTATTTTCGATAATCATATGCATTCTCAATATTAATAGGTTGTAATGTTTTATAAATCATTGTCGATTTTCATTTTGTTTATGTTATATGTTTGTATATCTTAGTAGTGCACTTTGTATATATTTCCATTTTGCTGTATAACTGTTTTTTATAAGAGTTGTATTTTGTGCTTTGTTTGCACACATATTTTAACTCTTTAAAGGTTCTTGTTTTTATTTCATATATTAACTTGCTTTCTGTAGAAATGCTATTGTGCTGGTGAGTTGAACGTGTGTATCATACTTTTGTACAGTAATGGTACCATTGCATTTTGTATTGTAAAGGGTTTTATGTTTTAGGAGTTTTGAAAAGGCTTTATTTTGTTTTATGTTGTTTTCTTAGAAGAATTTATGATATTTCGTTATTTCAATTTTGCATGAAATTGTGTTATGAAGTTATATTTAGTTTTCAGTTTCCACTTTTGATTTGTAACGTTGCAGAAAGTGCTTATGCATGTTTGTAATTGTTACTTTAATCCGTTTTGCTGTAATGTTTTATTTTCTGTTCTACTCATTTGTACTGTGGTGTAAGTGTTTTACAAGGGAGAGATTGAGTTGTATCAATTTCTTGATACTCGGGGTGTTTTAATTTGTTTTTAAGTTTTAATGTTGGGGCGAACGGAGGGGTAAAAGGGAGAGAAAAAGTGTGTTAAGAATACCATGTGTTCCTTAACCCCTTTGTTTATATATATATAAATTTTGATAATTATATACATACACAGCACGTGTTTTAACTTTTTTCAGCCCAACAGGGTGATTCTGACCCTGGTTTTGTTCTTACACTTAAAAGTACACACATTCTACATAATAACTAATTTGTGCTTGAAAAATATTACGCACATTACATGGTTTGGTATTTGCTGTTTTAAAAATACTCCTTTTCATTTTAGAGTTTCTGTTTTGTAAATGTATCCAAATTATTTTTTCAATAAAACCAATTATTGTGTCTGTGTTTTAATAACAAATTAAAAGTTTTTTTTCATCTTTTTATAGAAGGTCTTATATATGATTAAACTACCTTTTATAAATCATGAAAGAATGCTGTATTTTTATATTATTGATCAAAACATTCTGTTGTGTATATTCAATGAGTTCTAACTTGTTTTATTTTCATCAATTATTCATATTTAACAATTAATTTTTATTTTAGTTTTACCTATTGAAATAGTTAAATTAACAGCGATAATAGCTTAAATCACTAATGGACAATAAAAGCGTTAACCAGTATAAACACAACTTACACTCAATTCCCAGGCCTATTGCTCTAACTCTATTTGTCCCCCCAGTGGGATAGCGGTAAGTCTACAAATTTACAACGGTTAAATCAAGGGTTCGGTGGACGTAGCAGATAGCCCAATGTGGCTTTGATATAAAAAAGTACACATCCACTCCAACTCTATTTTTTGTCAAACTTAGTTCCTATCACTAAGTAGTTCTTGTATTTGTATGTGTTGTTTGAATAACAATACTAACACACACAAATAAAAAACTTTCGTGTCATCTGAATAGTTTGCCATACCAAAACTCCTTACATGGTGTCTTCTAAAAAAAGAATATTCCTCTAGCGTTGAAACAGGCATAACACAAAACGATTATAGCGAAGAAAGCGTCGTCAAAAGAAACTATCAAAATTTTACCAGGTTTCTGACTTGTTCCTAAAATTTGAAAACTTCTAATTACAATCCTCTGTTCTTCACTATGAGAATGTCCACTAGCAATTTTCTCAGAAACCATAAACTACTGCTTACCCTACTCTTTATTTCCTTTACACTGATGCAGGTAAACAAAGAACATTTTCTATATCATCAGTTTAGCTGTTGGTTCCATCCGGTTTCAAGGCTAAGATTTATTACTTGCTATACAAATCACTTGCTGTGACATTATAAAAGCCTTTCCAAACAGGGTTGTTGAAATAAAATGACTGAAAGAAATAGAAAGTCAGGCGAGAAAAAACAAACATGGATAAGTGTGAACAAATAAAATTAAATGGGCAGCAACTGCTTATTTTAGAATGAAATTAGTAGAGAAGAGAATCTTGGTGGAGTAATCTACAGCAGTAGTTGAGATAGAAAAGACACTGTTTCAAAAGACTTCTATCCTTCGCTTTAAGGTCAGATTGCGTTAGTTTATGGAACAGTTTATACGATACTTTAAAGGATTGAAGTGGACATGACGTGAAGGTCTGGTGGTGCTTGTAACGTACTTGATAGAATGAGTGATGATTCGACTAATGGTAGCCACCAATTGCTGATTTTCAGGTCAAAGTTCAACACTGATGACCATTGGTTATCTAACACAACGATCAGATAAGTCCTTATTAAAACTAAGTAAAGAATAATTTACAAGAAACTCGAAAACGTCGTTAAAGAAATACCATGTTACTGTAAACAGATCTACATCGTAGAAACTGGAAAATACTTTAGGCAAGAATTAAAGAACATAAAGACTGCACAAGACTGGTTAAAACACAAAATTCGGAAGTGAACGAACATGCCATGTTGAACTGGACATAAAATACACTGAGACAATTACAAGCACATTAACTCAGATAAATTCTGGAGAATTATAAAATTAAAAAAACATCTTTACACTTCAATATGAAGACACAATTGCTAAATAAAGGCTCATACCTGGAAATCGGCAGTTTGTAGTTACCATTGGTAAAATCATTATTTATTCTACCAACTACGTTACGTTACAAGAACTACCAGCCAATAACGTCACAAATACTTCCATTTTCAGAGATATCATATACCCCCCCCCGCCCCCACCACACACACATAAACCGGGTCAAGCTTACCTAAAAGTGAAAGATGGAAAATTTTCAAAACATTAATCCTTTCTATCTGAGCTACTTCTATAGATTAGTTCTGTGGGACGTTCTCTATAATAGTCACTTTGAAATATTCTGTTGCTAGTTATTTACTTTTTTTTTCTCATAATGAATACCCTACCTAAATCATCTGTAAAAAATATTGATAAGTCTACTTTTAAGGAATGAAAGATTTTGAATAAATAAAAACCTATACTTTTGAATGGGTAGAAAAAAATTCTAAAAAGAAATATAATGGTGTTGTTTACAGTCAAATCCTCTCGGAGCTGTGTATAAATCAAATTTCAAACAGTTATCCAGTCAGAACATTGTTAATAGTGAAAATTTGTCAAGGGAACCATTATGTTAATATAGCTCTAGTAACTTACAGAACTTGGTCAACCAATAATATTTCACATGTACTTTATCACTTGAAATATTGCTGTAACGTTAAACATTCTCTACAGAAATTGACAGTGATATTTTCCAGTGGCAAGTCAGGTGATGCCTTAGGGATAAAATATCCTAGTTTTCAAATACACAATTAAGACAAAATAATAACAGATTAGTTTTTTATCCTTGCACGCGTCTATATTTGTTGGCCAGCTCATTTTAAAAATTTAAATATATATTTTTATAAATCACAGGAATTGCATACAATCACCAACAAGCATACGGCTACTTTTGCCTATGATCGATTACAGTGCCCCTACTGGTATATGTATGTATTTAATATCCATCATGCCACTTATTCTATATGCAAATCATGCAAACTGCAAAATTACTGAAAGTTTGGTATGCCAAGAGCTTGTCCATCACCCAACTGTATTCGCCAGTCCGTGATTTTTACCACGAAAGCTTCTTTAGTGATGAACAAGGGTGCAAGGTGAGTTTTACCATGTAACCATCTTAAAAGATAATTATAGGCTTAGCCGCTACAAATGGATCGTGCCGCTTATTAAGATATTCCTTTTAAAATCATAATATTCCCAAATCCAAAACTATTTTTTGGATATTTGTGTAGTAAAAAAGTGGTTAATACCATAACGTTATTAAATTTCATATCCCGGTTTATATCACTGTGAAATTACATTCATAACTAATTCGATCAAACACGTTATTTTTCCATTTAAAATCATATCTTTTCATAGTACTTCAAAGAATGCAAGCGCGTGTCAGGCCAATGTATTATATTATCCTATTATGTTTAGTGATAGCATAGGCGGAATGCATTGACCCCTGTTTCATGTTATGACCCCTCTATATCAGAGGTATTTTGAAAATTGGCTAACATATATTTGAACTTCACCTCATCAAGTCACATGGCAGAAAATATAAAAAAGTGGAACTATAAATAATTACGCCCTTCCTCGTCATATTTTTCACATGTAAAGGATGATAAACTTATAATTTTAAATATGGGCTGATACAAAACAATCAAGGAAATGCTGTATAGTTCTGGTAATTAAATAATTCTGTAAATTGGCAACTTGTGTTGATACTGAATTCATATAAATTATTGGTTTACAGAAATTACTGAAAATCTCTTAATATAAGCGTGAATAACTTCTATATAAATTGACCACGCTGTTTAATGCTAGTATATTTATCATCAAGTGCGTGAACATTAAATTTTAAACTGAAACCTTGCATTATGAAACATGGACTACAACCAAACAGTTAAATTTTCCCAAGATCACTAAACGCAATACCTTAATAGGCGTAATATACTTTAATATACCTAATTTTCCACTGAGAAAAACATATATTTTATAAATTTCGCACGAATCACAGAAAATTGTTGTATGTCTGTAGATTTTTAAAATACAAAATATAAAGCTCTTATAACTGTACATCCCAACTTTTTAGGTGCAATGTTTGGAGTTGGAAGACAACTAGTTATATCTATCATAAAATATTTAATGTCAGTCAATACCATTAAAGTTAGGTCTTATGTAACAATTAAAAACCATGCAAATGTCCATCCTACTTAGAAAACAAGTTTGAAATATATATATATACAAATAAAAATATTTCATGCTTTGTCGTAATGAGAGACAAAAACACTGGAAGAAATTATCAAACTTATATTACATTTACCTTATATTAGCCTCAAGTCATTGTCGTAAAGTCTTAATCCTTATTCTTTAATTAAAATCTTAATCTTCTTCGACTGTTGACCTCAATAATCTACATGTGTCATCTGGCTGGTTTTGCGAACAACAAAATGTTATCAGTAGTGTTGTCTTCACATTGGAGATAAAGCTTACGATGGATGATTTTTTAAACACGAAAGACCACAGCAGTCGGTTTCCTCGGTATATTACGTAATGGAAACCACGCCAAGCGCGTAAAATATAAACGAGACATATTGCAATTGGCTGAAAGAGATCACGTGATAAGTTAATATCAGCTCATGTTCTTTCTACACACTGTATCATACATGTACGTCAGAGATATTGTTTTGCTACATCTAGCAATCAGGATCACCTGATACAACTTTGAGCATGATAAGAGATTGGAAAGTAAAAAATTACAAAGCTAATTCCTGATAAAAGTTGTAACATACTTAATATTCATAAAATTCAGAGGAAAATATATGCGTATAATTTTCATCGTTTTTTCCCCTTTCTATTTTCAGATACAACGAAAATTGTCTATATGACGTGAATTTCTACAACTAAATTATTTCCTCTCAAAAATTATATAATTATTCTCTTTTATTCGTGGGTGATGTAAGCTTACACAAGCTGTGTTGTAAATCTATTTCTTAGAAGCAGTAACAGATGACTTAATTGTGATATGTGCGTGTCTTTGTATGTGTGGCCGTCATAGCTCAAAGAGGAAAGAACCTAGAAATCTGAACTTTTGCACCCATACTAAGTGGATCATGAGGGTGTGCACCTGTGTATTACTTATCTTATCCACATGTGTGCGCGCATACGGGTACGCATCTTTTAGATGAGGCAAGCTAGCGAAAAACACATAGAAAAGAAGTGGTTTCTTATATAACAACTTTTTATATATAGAAAAGCCAGTGCGTTTTGGTAACAATGCGTTCCAACAATGGCTTTTATGTCATGCTGCTTAGTAACAAAAGTATATAGATTATACTTTTATGCTAAAATGGGTTCAGAATACATACACTATCAACCTAAGAAGCCGAGTGCTTTCGCTAGTTCATATATATAAATTTATAAAAAGGAATTATTTATTTACATAGTGCGACTATGAAAGTTCATTTTAGCCACAATAACATAACAGTCCACTTAACAAAGAAACATGCGGAACTGGATGGCTTGGAAAAGTTTAAGCTGTAACTAATGTGATTATTCTAGAAGAAAAGTAAAATATAAGAAGAAGAGGTTCAGGATAATTGTTTTCGGGAAGTTTGTGTATCTGGTATGAAAAGCAAGCTTTGCTGGATATAACAAGTTGACCTCGACCAACACTTGAGTGAATAGTCACTATGGTGAAAGTAAACCCCGTTAACTTGGCAGTATGGGTCAATTTAAGAACAGTTTCATTCAAAAGGGTGCAATCATAAGATACTTCATTGATCAGTGGTACCTGAAGTGTTTGATTGGTGAAAAAGGAGTAAGTATTAACAGATAAGAAGTTTATAAGGTTATCTCGAGTAAACCTTGTCTAGTGGGATCCCATAAACAACTAAAATGAAAGTTATAGTTAAAGCTACAATAAGAAGCTTGCATATTTAATTGAAACACTGCATTGGCTGTATAATGTATAAACTTGAGAACAAAATATCTCTGAAAGGAATGAAAATTCTGAAGTGTGAGAATGATGAAATGGGTGATGTCTTCAATAATTGGAAGTGAAGTGATAGAGCTGGAAAGAGGCACGATAGAAGCATTACTACTGAGGCAACTATAGCAGGATTATCGGTTTGAGGTGAAAGTTTGTTACAATATTTATATGAGTAGGTTGGGTGATTTAGTTGATGTAAATGGAAAGAGAAGATAAGTCAAGTTGAATATAATGACAAATCAACTGTATGCCATGGTAAAGTGTGCATATACATTTGCTGGGACACTTAGCAGTGGGGTGATAATTATAGATGAGGCATTTACCATAGTATAAAGTCTAAGGGGAGGTGTCTGGTAGGTCTTCACTTGATATTATTATTTGAATATGTAAACTTCATCTTCAAGTAAATGGTCAATAACATCACTACTTTCAGCTAGAATCTGAATCATATATGTTTAGCCATGTGCGCCAACAATCTGAAAAGCTCTCCAAACAGAAATGTTATCATTCAGTATTCGAGTATGACTTCTTTTACTGATATAACAGGTTCAACTTCTTGAAGGACACTAACAATAATGAAGATTTATGTAATGGTGGTTTTTTCTTCAAAGTAGGGGAGTTAAGTTTATGTAAGTGAGTGTTGAGTCCTAAGTTAATAAGTTTAATTTTGGTATGCCATATTGACTAGGATTGATTATCTTGACTGTGACACCAGTGTGGGTTGCAACACATCGAAGGATATCAGAACATAGGCAATATTTGGTAATCTCTAGAAAGAATATGTGGGGCAAAAATAAAGAAAATCCATCTGAGAAAGTAGAAACGCTGAAAGCTGGGTAGTAGGACCAGTATCCACTGGTGTAGATGATAAAGGGTTATTACATGAAGTAAATGTAGGAACTCAAGTCACTGGAATTGAAGTACATGGTTTATGTATAACTTGATAGGTGTCATTCAAAGACTTGGAAGTTACGGCTGCATATGTCAATGAAGAAAAAGTGGGAGTGATGACCTATTTTCAGTAACAGGATTTTGCTTTTATGATTCTGTTTTCTTATTATTTACACTCTCTTACGTTATTTACATCATGTGGATTATTGAATATATCACGTTATTTCTTTTTTCTAGATGCATTCTAAACTCCCTTCAATAGTGGAGTGGCAGAAATCCCCAAAGTCTTCTAAAAACCTTCTAGTTATAGGATACCCAAGCATTACTCAGCCTGGCACTGACCCCAGGAAAACAGTATGATCTGGTATTACCACTTTAAAAATGTTTGATTTGGATTTTTTCCTGCTAATAAAAAATCAGCAGAGCTGAAGAGCTCTCGTCCTCGAAGAATCTGTCACTATCCTTCAACAATTTTCTAAAATAAGGAATTATACATTTTATCTATTTTAAAGCTATGATTTAGATGCGGAAAGCTTAATTTGTCCATTTTGAATTCAAAATCAGAAACATGTAAAAATAGCATTTGAACTCTATCTTTTGTCTGTTACGAGTCACTCACTGTCCAATATTCCTTTTTTTAAGCACCAGAACGCGTCAATTGAGCAGGACAATGAGAGACAAAATATTTTTGATTTTTTTTAATATTATTTCATTCACGTCCACATAAGGATTGGCAGGTAAGAGAGAAAGTGTTGTGCCTTCTCTTTGCTCAAAATAACTTATAAGAGGATAGGAGATGTATATAAATCATTTTTAGAGAGATGAGTGATTAAAATAAATCTGAAATGCTATTTCTACATACCAGTGATTTTTAATGCAAAATGGACAAATTAAAGGGGCTGCGTGAGAAAAACATCTACAACTTAAAATATTTTTTATAAAAAAAATTGTAGACCTATTGGTTTTTAATGTTTCAAAAGTTGTCGGTGTTTAAACCGCAACTTTAAAGTATTGTACTGCATATATGAATAACTTTTCAGAGACTTCTCGATATATTTATGGATTGCTGATGAAATTTAAAGAGAAACTATATATATATATATATATATATATATATATATTATACATGCCCCATTGGGTATACTCTGCATCGAGGGCATAAGTCCTTGGTTTGAATTTCACCCAAAACTACACGAGGGCTATTAGTGCTAGCTGTCTCTAATTTAGTAGGATAGACTATAGGAAAGGCAGCTAGCTATTCAGTACCACCCACTGCAACTCTTAGGCTACTCTTTTACCAACTAATAGGGGGATTGACCGCAGCATTATAATATCCCCACGACATAAGTGCATCACTGAATTAAACGTATTATGGAAAATAAATGTGTTGTTGTTTTTCCACACTTTATAAAATAAAATACTTCCCAGTTGAAATTTATTCACATATTATTATACATGAATACTCTAAAAGACCGCAGATTTGTATATTTGGTCAATTTCAGCATGAGCCCAATGAAATCATTAGGGTTTGTGAATTTTCCTGAATTTTTTCTGTCCATAGTATTATACCCGTAGTCATAATAATTTAGAAAAAAATAACGCTAATGTTTCCGTGTAACTTGATTATAAGTGTAATTTTATCGATTTTTAGTCAATCATTGTTTTTCAATCTCGGTTGTGATGTAGTTACCAATATTTCAGCTTTGACAAGCCATAAGCTATTGATCAACACACTCAAATTAAATCATTTACGCGTTTTGGAACTGTACAAGGCGTTGAGGCTTCCAGTTCAGCGGATATTTTTGTATAGATTGGAGCAAAGTGATAAAAGTTTAACAGAATGATACATTGCTTGAAGAAAAAGTGTTTTCGAACAACTTTAGGTACAATTACAGTCTAGATTTTTTTTCAGCTCAAGATAGAATTTATATTACATTTGAATTGTGATGTTGAAGTATGACAAAAAAAAGAAATATTTGTGTGAAACAAGATGATGTAGTCTTAGTTAAACCATTTTGCAATTTACCATATCAAGTTTCGTTTTGCGAACAGCTGTGTTAAGCCTTATTTGGATTAGGCTATATCAGTCTTAAGTAACTGCTTGAATGGGCATAGAAAATTGCCGAAAAAACTTTTAAATAAATCTATATAAATTAATATAAAACAGTTTAAAACTTGTCATATTTATTAAATGAAACCATCTGATTATAAGCTTTTGAAAAGTTTGCTTGATTATAAAATCGGAAGTTATTTCTATTGCACGCCAGTGATAGTAAACACATAGACACTGCATTTGTTGTTTGTTGTTTTACATTTTTATAAAATAAAGACTTCTTAGTAAAGTTTTAAAGAATTCAAAGACATGAAAATCAGCAATTAAAACCTACAAAAAAGTAAGCATTTTAAACTTTTTCCTAAAAACATGTGAAAGCTGGGAATCCAAACAAATATATGAAAATTATATTTTATTTGCAGATGCTACATAATCTGTAGATAGTAATCCTGACGTATCACAATATTTCTGAATCCAATAAAACAAACTATACAGTTGCCTCCAATTGAAACACTAAGGTCTTGTATATATATATATGGTACAATACTCAGTATTTTCAATCTGAATGGCACCTTTGGAAACACATGACCAGATCAAATACCTCTCTAGATTCGCGCATAGCCATCCTTTAGGGAGGGCACCCAGTCAGCAATAGCTACCTCCTAATATGTAGCTATTCTTAAATGAATAGTGGGATTGTTTGTTTCTTTTAATTTCATGCAAATTACTTGATTGCTATCTATCACATATTAGTCATTCCTAATTAAAATGATAGACTAGAGTGAAAGCAGCGTTTCAACACCACCTTATTCTATCTTTTGGGTTACTTTTTTACAACAAATACTAAGATTGATCATCACATTATAATGTCCCCATGGCTGAAAGGGTGAACATGTTGCGAGTAGAATACCCTAATCACCAGGCCATAGCACCTCCCTCCCCCATAGCCCTATTTTTTTAAATACACTAAGAATAACTGTATAAACCTCAACTTATTTACTTACGAACCTTAGTTTTTATTTCATAATGTTGTAAAATATGTTTGATAGACTGTTTTACTGGTGAATATATATATATATAATTCTATGTAATTAAAACAATTGACAAATTGCATCAAATCAGGAAAATCCGATTATGCAGTTAAGGTAAATGGATTATCTCATCTTCTTTAACATAAATACCATTAAAGGTGTAGAGTATAAATCATAATATTCCTGAAGCTAAAGTATTTGAGGAAATCTTCTAAGAGCCAGGAAGATCTATATAGTGATGCCAGCAGTTCCAGTTGGCTCTGATGTTATCTGCCAAACCATTTGCAAGAAAGGCATCAACGTGGGGGAGGGGTAGATCAATTTCAGTTGCTATTTTGCTGCCTACTAAACAGCTTTTTTGAGCCAAAATATGGGGTGGTTCCATCAAAGACGTTGGCATATTGTATATCAATGATGTTTCTTGAAGGGACACTTGGTGATCTTCTCTTGGCCTTTTGTTCTATATAGTGGTTTTGGCTTAACTAGGGTTGGAGCGGCCTCTAGTGTCGTCATCATCAGCTGGATGGTGGGCAAACCGAGAGTTAACACCTCAGCTATTGAAGATGGTGTGGTAAGTTGTTATGCAAACAGACCCTGGTTCAGCAGGAAAGAGATGAGGGGTAAAACCACATACTCGGGTTCCTACACAGGTAACTGAAATAGGGCAGCCATTGTACAGGCAATAATTTCGATCTTCTGACCATGAAATTCATTAGCATGAACATTTCATTTCCTTTCAGAAACTTTTTCTCAGATACAAGTTTAGCAAAGCTAAATGAAACTATAAAGTAATGTTGCCTGAATGTTATTTCTTGCCCCCAACAATACATCTACAGTTTACACTTTCACACACTTCACCTTCTACTGAAATAGTGTTAATAAAATATTAAACGAAACTGTATGATTCTCAAAATAATTCACTCTGCATGAATTGAAAATATTTATCCATAATTAAATAAATCATTGGCTACACAAAGTTTATTTTGGTTAGATACAAGTAACTGTTTGTTAATTTCTCTTTCTAAAGATAATTTCACTTCCTCACGAATAGTCAAATTCGATACAAACCTAAACATTACTTGCTATGCCTCGCAAAAAACAACAGGAATCACTATGTATATTTTTTCAAGCATAGTATGAGCCTAGTCATCACTCTTATCTTTTTGCACGGCCCCCAATAGCACAGCGGTATGTCTGCTGACCTACAACGCTAGAAACCGGGTTTCGATACTCGTGGTGGGCAGAGCACAGATAGCCCATTGTGTAGTTTTGTGCTTAATTTCAAACTAACAAACTTTTTGCACGAAAATATACTGACTCAGAAATTCAGTTCAAAGTCAAAATTGAAACATTCGATCACCAGCATTAATGAAAATATCATGCACAATGTATCGCTAAATAATAATGTTTCACAGGCCAGTTAATCACTGTTAATTTCATATCTCGAAGTCTCAACTTCCAGATAATATCCTGTATTTTCATTCATATGTTGTTTGATAGTTGTATTTTCAATGTAACTGATCCATTCTTGTTATACAACCCTCATAAGTAACAGTTATGTAACATCCATACACGCATATTATCACATACACAATTTGCCAGATAAATATGCCCCCCAGTGGCACAGCGGTATGTCTGCGGACTTACAACGCTATAATCCAGGTTTCAATGTCGTGGTGGGCAGAGCACAGATATCCCATTATGTAGCTTTGTGCTTAATTACAAACAAACAAACCAGATAAATAAATCTAAACCTTACACATCCTACATTAGTAGCTGTAGAAAGGTTAGGTTACGTTTCTGTTCATTCTAGCAGTATTGATAGCTGTAGTGCAGTAATGTGCTGCCATCTATTCATCATTAAATTCATCATTTTTTCGGTGTCACGAAATAAGTAATCACTAACAGAAGTCGGCGCAACTAATAATTTTCAACAGGGATTGATATTCCTATATATCAATAACTATTCAAACCAATCTAGGCTAAACAAAGTAACTCTCATAAAATACATTTACTGTCCTTGTAAGCCTCTGTATTTATTAGCTGAACCATGAAAATTCTGTACTACTGTACGTGAGTTGATATGTTGACTTCAATTCTCCTAACACAAAAGTAAAGACAGGCAAATCCAGTGAAATAAAAACTATTTCGCTTAGATTCACAACAACGCGATTTCTATTCTGTATTAATAAAGAATACAACTCCCTGACTGTAAATTGAGAGGCTATACACATTTTATTATAACCTCCTATGGAGTGTGTAATGATTCATGGGTTACTCCAAGGAACTACTGCTACTCCTCTGGATAGGATCAGCAATTCTCTCAAAATGTCAGATGATAGTTTCATTGTAGAAAATCATTCAATAGCTTAGTTTAACGGTTGCAACACCCTGAGTTTTTGAACTCCTAGAGATCATTCCCAGTCCTGCAAACTGTTCATGTTTTACACATTACATCTACTGATACCAGTCATCCTAACCATTGGATAATCAAGCAGCTATCATCCAATATACTGCAGTTACATCTTAATAAAAATCTGCCACATAACTCAGAAAGTAAGGTTTGCAATGCTCTTTTGGCCCCATTAATCTAACGATCAACAAACCATCCTAACTTTGTGATAATCATTTGGCAATCACAAAATGTAGTACATACATTTAATTGTAAAATGCCACTTCACAGCTTGGAAAGCAAATATTGCCACTTTATCGTTGTTATTAATCCTACTATCTATCAGTGACTGTCCTAATCGTTTGCCCATCAATTAGTCCCAGCCACAGCAATCAGGAGATCATTACATTGGCAACGTCTCAGCGAACCACCAAATTTATCCAGCAATTCTCCTTCAGGTGCTGCCTTATCCGTCTTCCACGGCCAGAAAAGTACTTTCAACATTACCATACTCACCAGTTAAGCTGATCTTATACAAACCAGTACTCTTATTTTTTACTGGCTCATCAGTCTCGACTTATGATTTCTAGTCAAACCACTACACCAGAGGTATATCAGTAATATGCGGTCGCAGCTTTTGGACGTATTACATACGCTTATCCATGCCACGTGACTAGCGTATCTTGTAAGTCAATGGACAGATTTGTTGAAGTATGATACAGTGCCAGTGGCATGTAACAAGGACATAGTCAGTCTCCATGAGTATGAGAGAAGTTAACAAAATTGTAAACTTTGACCAATCAGTAAGAGTTAGTTAATGTAACCAAGAATTTGTGACAAAAGAAATAAAACTTACTATTTTAGCAAATAATAGAAAATAACTTGACAAACAATATAAACCATTACAACAGAGTGTTTACTTAGGCCCACATAGCACTTCCCATCTCACCTTCATCTATGATCTTGGAAATGTAATCATCCTAGCACACCTGATCTAACGCCACTAAGAGTCTTATAATATTGCCCCCCCCCCAGTGGCACAGCAGTATGTCTGCGGAATTACAACGATAGAAATGGGTTTCGATACCCGTGGTGGGCAGAGCACAGATAGCCCATTGTGTAGTTTGTGGTTAACTACAAATGTATAATATTATTTTGTAAATGATTTTGATCTTTCAGGAAATTAGTATTTTATCACCCAGATGTCATAATATTGTTTGCTCTTAAAGTAGCAACTAGAAATATATTATATTATTCTTACCTGAAAATAAGGCAGAATTAGGCTATCTATGGTAAATATTTGTAATGTGAAACAATCAGAGTGAATGGAGAACGGTGTTACTCTTTGGAAAGCTTCATTTTTTTTTGTATTTTTAAACAAGATAGGAAGGTGTTTGTCGAAATGTCCCCAGGTGGGTCAGCGGTAAGTCTACGGATTTACAACGTTAAAATCAGCGGTTCGATTCCCCTCAGTGGACACAGCTGATAGTTTGAAGTGGCTTTGCTTTAAAACACACCCACTCGTTTGTCCAAATATACACGAATCAATTATTGTTGTAAACGATACATGAAGTTTGCTCATAATGATAAATTTAATTAAATGTTATTTGTCAAATTAAATGTCAAACGCAGTCTTAATAGAGATGTTGCAATACTTCCAAACTGAGAGAGCTATGTCTATCTAAAAGTTCAAGCTTTGTCATTTAAGACTTATTTATCTTATTAAAACGATTGCATATACAAAAACAGCCAAGTGAGGTCATATAATATATAATAATTATTATATTATATATATAAATGTAGTATGAAAAATACAGCAAAGTTATATGAAAGGAAAAAAAATCTGTAAAGATGTAACGTAAAAGTTGCTAAATTAATTAACAAGAGTAAATTGGGGGAAATTTGCCACTTTTTCATACTCATGTTTTTCTTTGTTTACTATATGTTTTGCCACTCCAACAAGAAAGAGTAATTTTAGCACCTTTGACTTATTTCTCTGAATCTAAAACAGATATGAAGGTGCTGTTTTCAATGTGGCGTATGAATGTTTAGAGCTGTTCAAATATATAAGAACAGTGGCATTTAAGGATTTAGAACAACTGTGGTAATACTCACACACACACACACACACAAAAGAGAATATTTCGTCACACGAAGTTCCGGTGTGTTATCTGTTGGTTAAAGCTAGGAATATTGAAACCCTGAGCGTAAATGATAGTCAGGAGGTTAGATACATGAATAATTCAGATCCATGTATAATTTAGGAATCTCTTACCAAAGATTATAGACAAAAAACATCATTTATTTCATACATTCAATAAATTTTATAATGATTAAAAATATGAATTATCACTGAAATCATATTAAATATGGAAGAGTTTAAAACATACACGTTCTTTGTAGCCGCTTTGTAGTCTTATGACAAACCCTTCTTCAAGAAAAACAGTAGTTTTCGTTAAAATAGTCTGTGTAACTTGAGAACTAATGGACATATTATCAATGTAGTTTTAGCAAGTAAACTAGTTCTATTAAAAGATAAATTCTATGAAAAAAAAATAGTTGTTTTTTTTTTGCCATGATTTTTGTCTAACTATCCCGTAAATAATATCCCCCCGAAATGTGAAAGTGGTTCTTATTTACACTCATTTATCGACAGGTTTCAGGTTTACAGTGACGCTAGTAATTCTAGTAAATGTTTTTCAGTTCATGTAAAATAACGTTTAGGATTTGATCTACATACCACATCAAAAATGCTTAATGAAAGCTTATGTATAACATAATCTTGTTTTATTATGCAATAATCATAAAAGGAAAAACACTTAGCTTAGCCTTTGGGACAAATAAAATAAGATATAATACGATAAGGAAATAAAACTTGAATAAAGTTTTATGAATACAGATGTCACTTGTTTTACTCACTTATGATTTTTGATATCTTTATATCTATGTCGGACTGCTGTCTATATATGATTTTAAAACCCTAATATACAAAATAATCTTTCCGGTATTGTATCGTAGAATATTTAACACCACTTCTAATATCGCAACACATTTTAATATCACGGAATATCTTTTTCTCAACTTAAAGATACTTTATTTTCTTCTGAATATCTTAAGTTACTATAGTGTAGATGTCGTTGAAGAAGCCTTAAGGACAACAAACAAGACAAAGACAAAATATCTTTATATTTGATTACATTTCATTCATCTCGCACAGTGCGCTAAAATTTCTTCAAACTTCACAAAAACATCATTGTGTTTTGTTCCATTTCCCACTTCTAGCTAATCTAGTAGGAAAACTCTGTCTTTTGTCTCTAGATAACAATAAATACAATATTATAATTTCTTTCCTATGCTTTACATGCTTATTATTCTATAATAAAGGTCTGTTGGTTTGGGCGCTGAATTCGCAGTCAGCGGGTTGCAGGTTGTAATATGACGGTCAATTCCACTCTTTGGTGAAAGAGTAGCCCAAGAACGGGCAGTGAGTGGTGTTCATTAGCTAAACTAAGGACGGCTAGCGGAGAAAACCTTCGGGTATTTTTGAACGAGATTCAAAACAAACCAATCTCTAGTAAGCTCAAAACATTTCATCTTAATTACACTGATCAGGTCATTACTTCGTAGAATTGGAATGTATGATGTAACATGAAAGAAGTAATGGCATTCCTTGTCTTAACTACATTGACCAGATTATCACTTTGTAGTTTAGAAATAAATGTTGTAACATGATTTTTTATGAGAGAAGTAATGGCATTCCTTGTCTTAACTACATTGACCAGATTATCACTTTGTAGTTTAGAAATAAATGTTGTAACATGATTTTTTTATGAGAGAAGTAATAGCATTTCTTGTCTTAACTACACTGACCAGATTATCACTTTGTAGTTAAGAAATAAATGGTGTAACATGATTTTTTTATGAGAGAAGTAATGGCATTGCTTGTCTTAACTACACTGACCAGATTATCACTTTGTAGTTTAGAAATATTTAGCTTCTGATATTTCCTATATCTTTGCATCTTCTATCAAACTAGATATTTCGTGATGGGTATTTCTTATGTTATATTTCCCATATCCTGTACTTTCTGTTAAACTAGATATTTTCTGATGGAAATTTGTCATGTTATATTTTTCTGTACTTTCTCTTTATCTAGATATTTCCCGATGGATATTAATAATTTGATATTTCCAGTATGCTCTATTTTCTATTAAACTATATATTTCCTGTTGTATTTGTCATGTTATGTTTCCTACATCATACACCTCATATTTGTTTATAAATCCAAATATTTTGAATCAAAACGATAATTTATAAAGCATATGAAATTCATATGTTTGTTTATAGGATATTAAAGCTGAGATGTTAACTTGAGTGATATCTATTTGTTTTGCCTTTAAGCTATACTTCCTCTTTAGCCTGATACCCTAATCTAGTTAAAACTTCTATTTATTTTTGCCAAAGAGCAGACAATGTTTTTTTATATAAATACTTTTTTTTGTTTTCTCTTTAAAATCCAAGACTACTGTAGTAATCTCAAGAACCTATATGAAAAGTCTATGTATACCATTCATAATTTTTCATATATTTGGACATGCCTAGTTTCTAAATTTGGTGAAGCTGATTTTGATATTACAGTTTTTATTTGGTCCTTGTGCAATGCCTAAAATTGTAGCTTCCAAGTGATAATTGTACAAACTTAATGCCAGTCATATGACGGAAAATAAAGATTAATATTTCTTCTCAAATTATAATTAATTATAATCTAGTAGCAATATACATATGGAGAATGACTATCCTATTTCTAGTATTTCACGAAAACATTGTTTATGTATATTTGATCATCTCCTTTAAGTATTGCTTGATTAGTATTTTAACTTTTGTATACTTTTAAGTTATTTTCAAATTTTCTTCTTGGTAAATCTTTAGGGATTGAAACATGCGAAAATGCCGATTCTCAAAGACATATTCCTATTTGGTCAACTGTATGGCCCTGCAAATTATTAATTGTGATAGTAAGGACAGTGAATTTTATTATGAATTTCTGGGTCTTCTCTTTGGACTGTCCTCTTGGTTTTGGCTTTGTTACCCTGCTGAGCTGAAGAAGCGCTCTTTAATTTGGGCATTTTGAAATTTCAAAATTGAAATGTGATGCGGGTAAAACATGTGAGTTATTATAGAGTTGTACCTGAGGGTTCCGATTGGACAAAATTTGGTAATGTCACGTCAGTGTGTCTCCTTGACAACCAAGCAAATGTAATGGGGAATTTCAGCCAATGATTATAATTTTTGTGCGCCACCAATACCAAGCATTGAGCGCTCGTATACCCGATTCGATTTTATTACTCATCACGATCTCTATCAACCTGCCCTCAAATCTAATTATATGCCGAAAGTAACGCATCGTATGTTTTATATATATATATATATGGCCGGAAGAACTTTAAAAAAGACAAACTTGCTTATCACAAGAGAAAGCGTCGTCGTTTCTTACAAGTTGCGTGTCGATCCTTACTGCAACGGCCGAGATATCGGCGTGACAGACAGACGACTTTAGGTCTTTATATAGTAGATATCGCAATTCGCTAAAATTAGTTAGTATTAGTTTGATTAGTTTGTATGCCAAAACTTTTTAAAGTTCTATGAATGAATAAATAAATATGCATTTAATAACACATAAATCCATGAAAAAAAGGCAAAAGGCATTACCGACGCATAACTCCATGAAAAAAATAGAAAGTCATTACTAAGATATAGCTTCACGAATGAAATATTGAAGATCATTACATGAAAAAAAAGGTAGAATGTCATTATTGAGACATAACTTCCTAAGGAAAAAGCTGATCTATGCTGAAGTGACACTTTTTGTCACAATCCCTGTAGTTTAGGATATATCACGTTGAGGTATCAATTAAAAACATACTGCTTATAGTTTAATTTCCTATGTGACATTTTTATTTTTTTGATTTGTAGGCTACACCTATTTTAAAAACATTTGAATTAATACCATTTACAAAATTGTTTGTTTGTTTGAATTTCGCGCAAAGCTACACGAGGGCTATCTGCGCTAGCCGTCCCTAATTTAGCAGTGTAAGACTAGTCATCACCACCCACCACCAACTTTTGGGCTACTCTTTTACCAACGAATAGTGGGATTGACCGTCACATTATAACGCCCCCACGGCGAGCATGTTTGGTGGGACGGGGATGCGAACCCGCGACCCGCAGATTGCGAGTCGAGCATCTAACCACCTGGCCATGCCGGGCTTCTTTTACAACTTTAAAATAAGTTAGAAAAGATACTGGGACCTAAAGAACATTTATTTTTGTATTTGAATATTAAACCAAAACCATAGCTAAAATTAAAAACAATTAATTGGTGATTAATTACTCATTGAATTCAAATACAAAATATTTTTTTTTGTTTCCAGTATTTTTTCTTTATTTATTTCCACAACTTTTTTCAAAACATAAATTATTTACACATTCACAAACCCACTGATGTACCAAGCGCGGCCCAGTCGTTAGCATCCTGGACTGAGGATCCCCGTGAACGGCGAAACAAAACAAATCGCTCTAATGTCGTAGGTGCATTATAAGAGCAACAGTCAAATCTCATTATTCGATTAGAGTAACCCACGAGTTGGGTGTGGGTGATGTTAATAACTTAATAATGTCTATAACTTCAAAATTAGAGGCTTCTAGCGCAGATAACACTCGAGTAGCTTTTCACGAAATTCAACAACTCACTGTTACAATTATGTCTCTGCAGAGAGACATACTGTTTTTCTATTGTTTCTTCTTCTTTTTTTCCTCCAAACACTTTTCAATCGACCACCATTCCTTCATTTCTCAGCGAATTGACTTGAAGTTTGGTAGAGTTATACCTTTTTCCAATACGCCCAGATAATTTTTCCATTTTTTTATTTAGATCTTTTTAGGGATTTTATGGGGTCAAAGGTAAATCAACCCCAAAATGTATATTTGGGTTCATGTGCGGTCATATGTCCAGCAATCAATTTGAAAATTGGTAAACATATAAATTTTCATTCACCCAACACATTGCCTTATTAAAGTTGGATTTGCTCATTTTGAGTCTTTTTATGTGGGATCAGAGCTCAGAAAAAAAGCATAATTTTTGGGGTTTTTGATTAATTAGTCAGCCGTATTTTGATCAACTAACATGGAACTTGGTATAAAGGTACTTTTATACATGTTACACACATTGACATATAAAAATGGTGGACTTGCCAATTTTTAGTAATTATAGGGGCGTCAGGATGCCAGAAAAAGCATAATTATAGGGTTTTTTGACAATTACTCCACCCTATTTCGGCCAGTTTTACATAGGATTTGGTACAAAGATACATTTTTTACATGCCATACATATATATATATATATATACAATATGTGGGATATTCCCTTTTTTAGCCTGTTTAGGGGAGTCAAAAGGTTAAATAAATCCATAATTTTAGGGATTTTGTTCAATTACTTAGCCATGTTTCGGTCAATGTACATGAAAAGGCAACACACATTGAGAAACAAAAATATTGGACTTTTTCATTTTTATTAATTAAAGGGGGTCAAGTTGCCATAAAAAGCATAATTTTAGGGTTTTTAGACAATTATTCCACCGTATTTTGGCCAATTTACATGGGATTTGTTAAAAAGATACTTTTTACAGGTCCCAACCAAAGATATAGACAATTTCGGAAAGTTTGTTTTTTTCTCGATGCTTCACGTGTATTCAAACAATTTACATGGAATTTGGTACAAAGATACCTTCTTGCAGGTCCCAAGCAGTAATGTAGACAGTTTTCGATTTTTCAGGTGTTAAACTTGACCATGTTGGGATTGGGTGGCGGAGACATGTTCCATTCGCCCGCGAATTATGGCCTCTTTAATTTATTAATCGTACTATGATTCTGAAGAACTAACCTACTAATGTTATAATGTAATGTTAGATCTATACTTTATTATGTTAAATATTTGATATCTTCATTCTGCTTCAATTAGTTAATAATCATTATATTACTGAAGTAAAAATATCTTTATTAATCAGCAACTAACTTTGTTTTCCATTGTCTCAAATATAAAGGATATCTCCCCTCTTCAAAACTCTAAATCCACGATCTGAATATATCTTTAAGATCCGGATGTATGGAAAGAGCTATTACATACCCTTCCACTATATACGTAACACAAAACAACGTCAGATGTATTCCAGTAAAATGTTGCGGTTGTCACATATTCAAAATCGTTTTAATATATCGTACTCAAACCTTTGTATGAGGTTCTGAAAATCTGACAACCAAATTAAATATATGAGCAGCTTTCATACTCTGTTTTATTATCTTTCTAAATGTTTAGATACTGATAAATTGTAAGTTCTTTTGTGCATTGTATGTCTTTTTAAATGTGCATTATATAAATGACTTTGGGTTTTGAAACTGATGTCCATATATTACAATAATAAAGCTTCCAAATCTTTATTTAGTGTCTAAACACTCAATACATAAAAATTTGACCCAAGAGTTTCATGAGAAATGAACATTATGATGAACAAACCTGTTAGTTTCATGAAACTGACAAAACACATCAGGGATCATTAACAACATTAGAAAACCTACACAGAATTTTTATTTCATGAAAAATAACATTTAGAAGTTTGAAAACGTGATATTCGGAAGAAGATATTGGGGGTGGTAGGGGAGAAGCATTGTAGATGAAGCTTCACATCCTAATTATAATACTCTTGATTTTTTTAGATGTTTGAGAGCAGTGTTAATAGGAAATACTGTTTTTTATCATACATGAATAGCAAGTGATTTGTGGAGCAGATAACATTCAGTGAGAAGTGTTTTAGATCAACATGTAATAGGCATTGTTATAACACCCAATAAGGAGTATTGTAAATAACACATAGTAGGATTCCTAAGAATAGCCAACAATGAGTATTGTAAATAACACATAGTAGGATTCCTAAGAATAGCCAACAATGAGTATTGTAAGTAGCACTTGCAACAAGCTTAAAAAAATATTGGATAAAGAGTGCTGTAGATAACACGTGTAATACATTTCACTTAACCAGCCAATAAGGAAAGCTGTACATACCACGTGTAACATGATTCACAATAATCTACAATGAGCATAGCTTAGGTAGTACTTATAGCATGCTTCACAATAAGAGCCTATAAAGTATGAGTATTGAAATACATCAGGTTTTCATTTTTTCATTATTCGACAAACTCTTGAGGATGAAACTTAGGATATAATTAAAAAACAAAGATTTTAGCCAATCCGTTAACGATGTTTATTTCACTGCTGTATTTGGGGAGGATAGCAACGGTATTATGGCACATGTGATTAGCCAATGAGACGTTTCGTAATGGCCCCAGAGCGTTTGTTTTTATGAAGATGCTAATAATTCGATGTAAGGTGTTTGACATTGTGAAGGTTTGTTTGAATTCGAGCCACAGGGTAAGTGAGTCACAAGAACCACAAACCGTCTTATTATTAATTAGCTACTTAATCGGATCGTTAAGCATTAGAATAGATAAAGAAATGTTGCTATGTTTAAAATTTCCTCAATGTTTAATACTACATAGGTGTAATACGTAAGTATACGTTTTTCAACAATTTCATGCTTGTGACATACAATTTCATTGAATGATTACCAGTTTAGTTCATTTTCAAAATGAGTCTCTTATAAGCTGTTAAGACCTTCACTCAACATGTTTCTCATTTAAAAAAATTGAATCTGTTAAATCATTAGGAAGCAAAGAATATGTTCTTAAATTTCAGCTATGAGCTAATAATTCACTTCTGAATGGGAATAGAGTTGATATGCAGTACAAGTATACCCACAATAATAATGATCCATCTAGAAAATGATTCTCAATTTTATAAAGAATAACTTGATCATATTGACAGCTACCGCTTGGATGTTGTTGAAAGTTCATTTTTTCAATAGCAAAGGAAAATTAAACACGGCAAAGATCCCATTTCTCTTAGATAAAAGGTTTATAAAGAGTCTTAAACCACAGTTTCTCTGGACAGAGCAACCAGAAATCACAAGAAGAAAGTAGGACAAACGTCATCTTTCACCGAAGGTTTTATGCACCATTACACAGGACAGCATCCACAGCATTAGGGCCTGTTATTGTTAGTCCGAAGTTTGTCAAACACCTACTTGCTTGGCAGAGGACTTCCTTTTTGTCTTTGGAGGAAGGGGTGGCTCTTTGGGTTCCTTGCCGATCCCTTTTGGGGGCAGTGGAGGCTTCATCCGTGGATCCGGAATCTTACCCAGTTTTACATCATCATACATATCAGCATATAGCATGTCATCACTTATGTCTGGTCTGAAAGGCTAGAAAATTAAAGTAAAACAAAGAAAACATATTAAAACGAACTTCACAAGTTAAATTCAATAACAAATCAAAACAAATTGTTCTTTACGAGGCTTGAACTAATAGAAAAATACAAGAAACCTGTAAAACTAACTTCAGAAGTTAAAATTCATGACAAATCAAAACAAATAATTATTTGAGGGGCTTGGAATAATAGAGCCAAACAAGAAAAATGCAAAACGAATGTCACAGGTTATAATGCATGACAAATAAAAAAAACAGTCCTTTAAGATACTTTGAATAATAGAACAAAATAAAAAGAAACGTAAAACAACGTCACACGTTAAAATCCATGGCAAATCCAAACAAGTAGTTATCTAAGGTGCTTGGAATAATAGAGCAAGACAAAAAAAACTTAAAACAACGACACAAGTTAAAATACATGGCAAATCAAAATATACTCACGTGAGTTTTAACAGGTTACATATTACTCTAACATTCTAGACTCGCGTGAGTAATATGGAACCTGCTAAAACTTACGTGAGTCTAGAATGTTAGAGTAATTGGAACCTGTTAAAACTCACATAAGTCTAGAATGTTAGAGTAATATGGAACTTGTTAAAACACATGTGAGTCTGGAATTTTAGAGTAATGTGGAACCCGTTAAAAATCACATAAGACTGGAATATTAGAGTAATGTGGAACCTGTTAAAACTTACATAAGACTGGAATGTTATAGTAATTGTTTAAAACTCTCGTAAGATCAACATTTCACCCAACAGAAAAGTTTGTCATGAATACTTTATTTTAACAAACATCAGAATCTAAAATTATTCATCAAGTATGCAGGCAGCGTAAGTTACTTTGTTTTGTTTTTATTGGAATTAAAAGAATTGTGATAAGACAACATTGGATGTGGTATCCTGAAAAGGTCAAACACAATTATTCTTACAAAGTTTCTAATGTAAGAATATATGTAATAATTATTACGTTAAGAAGATTTCCCTTTCGAAATGACAACCTGCCATATTGCTTGCAAAAAGCTAGCTGTCGTTGGCTGACAAATGTTAAGAAGTTAGCTAACGTTTTCTTAGAAATGTTATGTTGAAAAGTTTGTTAACATTGGCTTACAAATGTTGTGTTAAGAAGTTAGGTAATGTTGGTTTGGTTTGTTTGGAATTTCGCGCAAAGCGACTACAATAGGGCTATCTTCGCTAACCGTCCCTAATTTAGTAAAAGACTAGAGGGAAGACAGCTAGTCATCACCACCCACTGCCAACTCTTGGGCTACTCTTTTACCAACGAATAGTAGGATTGACCGTCACATTATAACGCCCCCACGGCTGAAAGGGCGAGCATGTTTGGTGGGACGGGAATTTGAACCCACAGCCCGCAGATTGTGAGTCAAGCGCCCTAACCACCTGGTCATATCAGGCCCAGCTAACATTGGCTGATAAATGTTATGTTAATGTTAAATAATTTATAACAACTTCCCTTCAGAACAAGCTACCTACTTAGAATAAAAAAAAAAGAAAACCGATGTTCAATATAGTTAACTAAATATATTTTCTTACTCACCTACTTAACAAAAAAATAATGTAGAATGCATTGTTTAATCAGGTGGGCATAGTCGCTGTTAACAGTGTTTTCTGTCATTTCACAAGGTTAAGCCAGCTCGAGATTTTGGTTAGTTCTAAATCCATATGTTAAGCTAACAATGCAAAATAATTTCTATAATAAAATATTAATAATAAACAAGTTACATATCTTAAAACTAGATTATATGGAGTATTCCACCTAATACTGTTAATGAAAGTAATATTAAAGTAAGAATACCGTATACCTTACTTTCGGAACATACAAACTGTAGCTCTTATCTACAAGTGTGATCATAGAATCAATGTTCGTTGAAGAACACAATTATAAAAATGTATAATTTAAAGTAAGGAAGAATATGCTATAATATGTCAAACAATCTACATCTGCCTTAACCAATGCCGATAAGGGTCTTTCGTCTAATACCGAGGCTCATCAGGCCGGCTGAGATACGACAGACATAGTAGTGATCATTATTACACCATAAGAGTTGTTGTTTATGAAGCCCGGCATAGCCAAGTGGGTTGGACGCTCGACTCGCTATCTGTGGGACGCGGGTTCGCCATCCCACCAAACGTGGGGGCGTTATAATGTGACAATTCGTTGGTAAAAGATGGGTGGTGATGACTAGCTGCCTTCCCTCTAGTCTTACACTGTTAAATTAGGGGATGGTTGGCGTCAGGAAGGGTCCTGCCAACACCGAAAATAGCGACCTCGTATATATACGGGAAAAAGCTACGGAAGCAGAAGAATAACAGTTGTTGTTCATATATAGCACCTAGATCACTACTACCAGGCCTCATCAGGCAAGTAGGGATACGACATTATAAACAGAAGGTAACATAATCCTTCATAACAACCTTTTGTGACAAATGAAAACTATTAAACGGCTCAAACAGTGAATTTAGAGAAGCCTAACATCTGAGATAAACTGCTACGACACAAGTTACTGTTTAGCTGTAGAATTAAGTAGCAGGGCTTTACCAATACTACAACTAACAACTAAAGTTTATGATGATACAGAATAATAAATAAGAAATTAATGAAACACGTTAATAGTAAAAAAAAAGATAGCTATGAAATGAGTACTCTAACTGAAATATAGCTATGTTAAATATAATAAAAATAAATACAATATATTAAACATACCATGGTATATGTCTAACACATCTAATCCAACGTTAACTAATCTCTGTCACTTAGCAAAACACATACAGCAGGTAACATGAAGTAATAAATAAAGTTAAATCTTAAAGTTAATAAATAAAGTTCTGTAAAAAAAAACATGCTATAGGATTCGAGAAAATTACATAGAAAGGGAAGTTACTGGAATGGTAGATATGATAATTAAAGTAATTAGTAATAAGTATTTTTTAGACCGTATATGGAACTGATATACAGGAGGTAAAACTAATACTATTGATCAATACATCATAACGGCTCAGTAGTACCTTCAACAATATATATAAAATTAAAAATGTATACGTGAAAGGTTTGGAAAGGTCGTAGTGTTCTTTAAAGCATTTAAACCCATAATTTGTAGCAGGATTAATGTTGAAGTTCCCGCAAAATTGAATAAACTGAGTATTCAAATTGGCATATGAGAAACCTCGTTTACAAAAAAATGTGAGTGAGTTTACGAGCTTTGTCTAAGAAGTCTTGTAATGTGGAATAGATGCTGTGGTATCTAATAAACTTTGAGTAGTAAACATTGTAACATAAATTATTTGGAATAACTGTATTTGGAAATGGAAAATTTATAACTTCAAAGTTGAAAATTTCCTTT